>NW_025536628.1:0-53756 GCF_020615455.1 Coregonus clupeaformis
ATTTTAGAAAATATTAATTGAAAAAAAGCTTTTAAAAAAAATACACATTTGAAAACCATTGTATATTGTATTCTACATATATCCTTCTAGTGCTGAACGTTAAAAAAAATATTTTAGACCCTTTTCATGCAAAATGTATAAAAAATATTTACTCGTTTGTTATAAAAAAAAACTGTGTATCCCTTCATATGCCGAACTAGTTGCATTGTGGATTTTGCCTAAAACATGATTTTAGACAATATTCATTGAAAAAAGTTTTTTAAAAATCACATTTGAAAACCCTTGTATGTTATATTCTACATATGTCCTTCTAGTGTTGAACGTTAAAAAAATATTTTAGACCCTTTTCATGCAAAATGCTATAAAAAATATTTTCTCACGTTTGTTATAAAAAAACTGTGTATCCCTTCATATGCCGAACTAGTTGCATTGTGGATTTAGCCTAAAACATGATTTTAGACAATATTCATGGAAAACAGGTTTTTTTTAAAATCACATTTGAAAACCCTTGTATATTGTATTCTACATCTGTCCTTCTAGTGCTGAACGTAAAAAAATATTTTAGACCCTTTTCATGCAAAATGTATAAAAAATATTTTTCACGTTTGTTATAAAAAAAACTGTGTATCCCTTCATATGCCGAACTAGTTGCATTGTGGATTTAGCCTAAAACATGATTTTAGAAAATATTCATTGAAAAAAAGTTTTTTTAAAAAATCACATTTGAAAACCCTTGTATATTGTATTCTACATCTGTCCTTCTAGTGCTGAACGTAAAAAAAATATTTTAGACCCTTTTCATGCAAAATGTATAAAAAATATTTTTCACGTTTGTTATAAAAAAAACTGTGTATCCCTTCATATGCCGAACTAGTTGCATTGTGGATTTAGCCTAAAACATGATTTTAGACAATATTCATTGAAAAAAGCTTTTTTTTAAATCACATTTGAAAACCCTTGTATATTGTATTCTACATCTGTCCTTCTAGTGCTGAACGTAAAAAAAATATTTTAGACCCTTTTCATGCAAAATGTATAAAAAATATTTTTCACGTTTGTTATAAAAAAAACTGTGTATCCCTTCATATGCCGAACTAGTTGCATTGTGGATTTAGCCTAAAACATGATTTTAGACAATATTCATGGAAAAAGTTTTTTTTAAATCACATTTGAAAACCCTTGTATATTGTATTCTAAATATGTCCTTCTAGTGCTGAACGTTAAAAAAAAAATATTTTAGACCCTTTTCATGCAAAATGTATAAAAAATATTTTTCACGTTTGTTATAAAAAAAAACTGTGTATCCCTTCATATGCCGAACTAGTTGCATTGTGGATTTAGACTAAAACATGATTTTAGAAAATATTCATTGAAAAAAGCTTTTTAAAAAATCACATTTGAAAACCCTTGTATATTGTATTCTACATATGTCCTTCTAGTGCTGAACGTTAAAAAAATATTTTAGACCCTTTTCATGCAAAATGTATAAAAAATATTTTTCACGTTTGTTATAAAAAAAACTTTGTATCCCTTCATATGCCGAACTAGTTGCATTGTGGATTTAGCCTAAAACATGATTTTAGAAAATATTCATTGAAAAAAGCTTTTTTAAAAAATCACATTTGAAAACCCTTGTATTTGTATTCTACATATGTCCTTCTAGTGCTGAACGTTAAAAAAAATATTTTAGACCCTTTTCATGCAAAATGTATAAAAAATATTTTTCTCGTTTGTTATAAAAAAACTGTGTATCCCTTCATATGCCGAACTAGTTGCATTGTGGATTTTGCCTAAAACATGATTTTAGACAATATTCATGGAAAACAGGTTTTTTTTTTAATCACATTTGAAAACCCTTGTATATTGTATTCTACATCTGTCCTTCTAGTGCTGAACGTAAAAAAAATATTTTAGACCCTTTTCATGCAAAATGTATAAAAAATATTTTTCACGTTTGTTATAAAAAAACTGTGTATCCCTTCATATGCCGAACTAGTTGCATTGTGGATTTAGCCTAAAACATGATTTTAGAAAATATTCATTGAAAAAAGCTTTTTAAAAAAATCACATTTGAAAACCCTTGTATATTGTATTCTACATATGTCCTTCTAGAACTGAACGTAAAAAAACATATTTTAGACAATTTTAATGCAAAATGTATAAAAAATATGTGTCTTGTTTGTTATAAAAAAAACTGTGTATCCCTTCATATGCCGAACTAGTTGCATTGTGGATTTAGCCTAAAACATGATTTTAGAAAATATTCATTGAAAAAAGCTTTTTTTTAAATCACATTTGAAAACCCTTGTATATTGTATTCTACATATGTCCTTCTAGTGCTGAACGTAAAAAAAAATATTTTAGACCCTTTTCATGCAAAATGTATAAAAAATATTTTTCACGTTTGTTATAAAAAAAACTGTGTATCCCTTCATATGCCGAACTAGTTGCATTGTGGATTTAGCCTAAAACATGATTTTAGACAAATATTCATTGAAAAAGCTTTTTAAAAATCACATTTGAAAACCCTTGTATATTGTATTCTACATATGTCCTTCTAGTGCTGAACGTTAAAAAAAATATTTTAGACCCTTTTCATGCAAAATGTATAAAAAATATGTTTTCACGTTTGTTATAAAAAAAACTTTGTATCCCTTCATATGCCGAACTAGTTGCATTGTGGATTTAGCCTAAAACATGATTTTAGAAAATATTCATTGAAAAAAGCTTTTTAAAAAATCACATTTGAAAACCCTTGTATATTGTATTCTACATATGTCCTTCTAGTGCTGAACGTAAAAAAAAATATTTTAGACCCTTTTCATGCAAAATGTATAAAAAATATGTTTCACGTTTGTTATAAAAAAACTTTGTATCCCTTCATATGCCGAACTAGTTGCATTGTGGATTTAGCCTAAAACATGATTTTAGAAAATATTCATTGAAAAAAGCTTTTTAAAAAATCACATTTGAAAACCCTTGTATGTTGTATTCTACATATGTCCTTCTAGTGCTGAACGTTAAAAAAAATATTTTAGACCCTTTTCATGCAAAATGTATAAAAAATATTTTTCACGTTTGTTATAAAAAAACTGTGTATCCCTTCATATGCCGAACTAGTTGCATTGTGGATTTAGCCTAAAACATGATTTTAGAAAATATTAATTGAAAAAAGCTTTTTTATAAATCACATTTGAAAACCCTTGTATATTGTATTCTACATATGTCCTTCTAGTGCTGAACGTAAAAAAAATATTTTAGACCCTTTTCATGCAAAATGTATAAAAAATATTTTTCTCGTTTGTTATAAAAAAAACTGTGTATCCCTTCATATGCCGAACTAGTTGCATTGTGGATTTGCCTAAAACATGATTTTAGAAAATATTCATTGAAAAAAGCTTTTTTTTTAAAAATCACATTTGAAAACCCTTGTATATTGTATTCTACATCTGTCCTTCTAGTGCTGAACGTTAAAAAAAAATATTTTAGACCCTTTTCATGCAAAATGTATAAAAAATATGTTTCACGTTTGTTATAAAAAAAACTGTGTATCCCTTCATATGCCGAACTAGTTGCATTGTGGATTTAGCCTAAAACATGATTTTAGAAATATTCATTGAAAAACAGCTTTTTTTTAAATCACATTTGAAAACCCTTGTATATTGTATTCTACATATGTCCTTCTAGTGCTGAACGTAAAAAAAAATATTTTAGACCCTTTTCATGCAAAATGTATAAAAAATATGTTTCACGTTTGTTATAAAAAAAACTATGTATCCCTTCATATGCCGAACTAGTTGCATTGTGGATTTAGCCTAAAACATGATTTTAGACAATATTCAATGGAAAAAGCTTTTTTTAAAATCACATTTGAAAACCCTTGTATATTGTATTCTACATATGTCCTTCTAGTGCTGAACGTTAAAAAAAATATTTTAGACCCTTTTCATGCAAAATGTATAAAAATATTTTTCACGTTTGTTATAAAAAAAACTTTGTATCCCTTCATATGCCGAACTAGTTGCATTGTGGATTTTGCCTAAAACATGATTTTAGACAATATTCATGGAAAACAGTTTTTTTTAAATCACATTTGAAAACCCTTGTATATTGTATTCTACATCTGTCCTTCTAGTGCTGAACGTAAAAAAAATATTTTAGACCCTTTTCATGCAAAATGTATAAAAAATGTTTTTCACGTTTGTTATAAAAAAAAACTGTGTATCCCTTCATATGCCGAACTAGTTGCATTGTGGATTTAGACTAAAACATGATTTTAGAAAATATTCATTGAAAAAAGCTTTTTAAAAAATCACATTTGAAAACCCTTGTATGTTGTATTCTACATATGTCCTTCTAGTGCTGAACGTAAAAAAAATATTTTAGACCCTTTTCATGCAAAATGTATAAAAAAATATTTTTCACGTTTGTTATAAAAAAACTGTGTATCCCTTCATATGCCGAACTAGTTGCATTGTGGATTTAGCCTAAAACATGATTTTAGAAAATATTCATTGGAAAAAAGCTTTTTTTTAAAAAATCACATTTGAAAACCCTTGTATATTGTATTCTACATATGTCCTTCTAGTGCTGAACGTAAAAAAAATATTTTAGACCCTTTTCATGCAAAATGTATAAAAAATATTTTTCACGTTTGTTAAGAACAAACGTTCTATCCCTTCATATGCCGAACTAGTTGCATTATGGATTTAGCCTAAAACATGATTTTAGAAAATATTCATGGAAAAAATGTTTTTTTTAAATCACATTTGAAAACCCTTGTATGTTGTATTCTACATATGTCCTTCTAGTGCTGAACGAGAAAAAAAAATATTTTAGACCTTTTTCATGCAAAATGTATAAAAAATATTTTTCACGTTTGTTATAAAAAAACTTTGTATCCCTTCATATGCCGAACTAGTTGCATTGTGGATTTAGCCTAAAATATGATTTTAGAAAATATTTATTGAAAAAAGCTTTTTAAAAAATCACATTTGAAAACCCTTGTATATTGTATTCTACATATGTCCTTCTAGTGCTGAACGTTAAAAAAAAATATTTTAGACCCTTTTCATGCAAAATGTATAAAAAATATTTTTCACGTTTGTTATAAAAAAAACTGTGTATCCCTTCATATGCCGAACTAGTTGCATTGTGGATTTAGCCTAAAACATGATTTTAGAAAATATTCATTGAAAAACAGCTTTTTTAAAATCACATTTGAAAACCCTTGTATATTGTATTCTACATATGTCCTTCTAGTGCTGAACGTTAAAAAAATATTTTAGACCCTTTTCATGCAAAATGTATAAAAAATATTTTTCACGTTTGTTATAAAAAAAACTTTGTATCCCTTCATATGCCGAACTAGTTGCATTGTGGATTTAGCCTAAAACATGATTTTAGACAATATTCATTGAAAAAAGCTTTTTTAAAAATCACATTTGAAAACCCTTGTATGTTGTATTCTACATATGTCCTTCTAGTGCTGAACGTAAAAAAAATATTTTAGACCCTTTTCATGCAAAATGTATAAAAAATATTTTTCTCGTTTGTTATAAAAAAAACTGTGTATCCCTTCATATGCCGAACTAGTTGCATTGTGGATTTAGCCTAAAACATGATTTTAGAAAATATTCATGGAAAAAAGCTTTTTTTTAAATCACATTTGAAAACCCTTGTATATTGTATTCTACATATGTCCTTCTAGTGCTGAACGTAAAAAAAAATATTTTAGACCCTTTTCATGCAAAATGTATAAAAAATATTTTTCACGTTTGTTATAAAAAAACTGTGTATCCCTTCATATGCCGAACTAGTTGCATTGTGGATTTTGCCTAAAACATGATTTTAGAAAATATTCATTGAAAAAAGCTTTTTAAAAAATCACATTTGAAAACCCTTGTATATTGTATTCTACATATGTCCTTCTAGTGCTGAACGTAAAAAAATATTTTAGACCCTTTTCATGCAAAATTTATAAAAAATATTTTTCTCGTTTGTTGTAAAAAAAACTGTGTATCCCTTCATATGCCGAACTAATTGCATTGTGGATTTTGCCTAAAACATGATTTTAGAAAATATTCATTGGAAAAAGCTTTTTTTTAAAAATCACATTTGAAAACCCTTGTATATTGTATTCTACATATGTCCTTCTAGTGCTGAACGTAAAAAAATATTTTAGACCCTTTTCATGCAAAATGTATAAAAAATATTTTTCACGTTTGTTATAAAAAAAACTGTGTATCCCTTCATATGCCGAACTAGTTGCATTGTGGATTTAGCCTAAAACATGATTTTAGAAATATTCATTGAAAAACAGCTTTTTTAAAAAATCACATTTGAAAACCCTTGTATATTGTATTCTACATATGTCCTTCTAGTGCTGAACGTTAAAAAAATATTTTAGACCCTTTTCATGCAAAATGTATAAAAAATATTTTTCACGTTTGTTATAAAAAAAACTGTGTATCCCTTCATATGCCGAACTAGTTGCATTGTGGATTTAGCCTAAAACATGATTTTAGAAAATATTCATTGGAAAAAGGTTTTTTTTAAAAATCACATTTGAAAACCCTTTTATATTGTATTCTACATTTGTCCTTCTAGTGCTGAACGTAAAAAAAAATATTTTAGACCCTTTTCATGCAAAATGTATAAAAAATATTTTTCACGTTTGTTATAAAAAAAACTGTGTATCCCTTCATATGCCGAACTAGTTGCATTGTGGATTTAGCCTAAAACATGATTTTAGAAAATATTCATTGAAAAAAGCTTTTTAAAAATCACATTTGAAAACCCTTGTATATTGTATTCTACATATGTCCTTCTAGTGCTGAACGTTAAAAAAAATATTTTAGACCCTTTTCATGCAAAATGTATAAAAAATATTTTTCACGTTTGTTATAAAAAAACATGTATCCCTTCATATGCCGAACTAGTTGCATTGTGGATTTAGCCTAAAACATGATTTTAGAAAATATTCATGGAAAAAAGTTTTTAAAAAATCACATTTTAAAACCCTTGTATATTGTATTCTACATATGTCCTTCTGGTGCTGAACGTAAAAAAAAATATTTTAGACCCTTTTCATGCAAAATGTATAAAAAATATTTTTCACGTTTGTTATAAAAAAAACTTTGTATTCCTTCATATGCCGAACTAGTTGCATTGTGGATTTAGCCTAAAACATGATTTTAGAAATATTCATTGAAAAAAGCTTTTTTAAATCACATTTGAAAACCCTTGTATATTGTATTCTACATATGTCCTTCTAGTGCTGAACGTAAAAAAAATATTTTAGACCCTTTTCATGCAAAATGTATAAAAAATATGTTTCACGTTTGTTATAAAAAAACTTTGTATCCCTTCATATGCCGAACTAGTTGCATTGTGGATTTAGCCTAAAACATGATTTTAGAAAATATTCATTGAAAAAAGCTTTTTTAAAAATCACATTTGAAAACCCTTGTATATTATATTCTACATATGTCCTTCTAGTGCTGAACGTTAAAAAAAATATTTTAGACCCTTTTCATGCAAAATGTATAAAAAATATTTTTCTCGTTTGTTATAAAAAAAACTGTGTATCCCTTCATATGCCGAACTAGTTGCATTGTGGATTTTGCCTAAAACATGATTTTAGACAATATTCATTGAAAAAAGCTTTTTAAAAAATCACATTTGAAAACCCTTGTATGTTGTATTCTACATATGTCCTTCTAGTGCTGAACGTAAAAAAAAATATTTTAGACCCTTTTCATGCAAAATGTATAAAAAATATTTTTCTCGTTTGTTATAAAAAAAACTGTGTATCCCTTCATATGCCGAACTAGTTGCATTGTGGATTTTGCCTAAAACATGATTTTAGACAATATTCATGGAAAACAGCTTTTTTTTAAAATCACATTTGAAAACCCTTGTATATTGTATTCTACATCTGTCCTTCTAGTGCTGAACGTAAAAAAAATATTTTAGACCCTTTTCATGCAAAATGTATAAAAAATATTTTTCACGTTTGTTATAAAAAAAACTGTGTATCCCTTCATATGCCGAACTAGTTGCATTGTGGATTTAGCCTAAAACATGATTTTAGAAAATATTAATTGAAAAAAGCTTTTTTTAAAATCACATTTGAAAACCCTTGTATGTTGTATTCTACATATATCCTTCTAGTGCTGAACGTTAAAAAAAAATATTTTAGACCCTTTTCATGCAAAATGTATAAAAAATATTTTTCTCGTTTGTTATAAAAAAAACTGTGTATCCCTTCATATGCCGAACTAGTTGCATTTTGGATTTTGCCTAAAACATGATTTTAGAAAATATTCATAGAAACAGCTTTTTTTTAAATCACATTTGAAAACCCTTGTATATTGTATTCTACATCTGTCCTTCTAGTGCTGAATGTAAAAAAAAATATTTTAGACCCTTTTCAATCAAAATGTATAAAAAATATGTTTCACGTTTGTTATAAAAAACTGTGTATCCCTTCATATGCCGAACTAGTTGCATTGTGGATTTAGCCTAAAACATGATTTTAGACAATATTCATTGAAAAAAGGTTTTTTTTTAAATCACATTTGAAAACCCTTGTATATTGTATTCTACATATGTCCTTCTAGTGCTGAACGTTAAAAAAAATATTTTAGACCCTTTTCATGCAAAATGTATAAAAAATATTTTTCACGTTTGTTATAAAAAAAACTTTGTATCCCTTCATATGCCGAACTAGTTGCATTGTGGATTTAGCCTAAAACATGATTTTAGAAAATATTCATTGAAAAAAGCTTTTTAAAAAAATCACATTTGAAAACCCTTGTATATTGTATTCTACATATGTCCTTCTAGTGCTGAACGTTAAAAAAAATATTTTAGACCCTTTTCATGCAAAATGTATAAAAAATATGTTTCTTGTTTGTTATAAAAAAACTGTGTATCCCTTCATATGCCGAACTAGTTGCATTGTGGATTTAGCCTAAAACATGATTTTAGAAAATATTCATTGAAAAAAGCTTTTTAAAAAATCACATTTGAAAACCCTTGTATATTGTATTCTACATATGTCCTTCTAGTGCTGAACGTAAAAAAAAATATTTTAGACCCTTTTCATGCAAAATGTATAAAAAATATTTTTCACGTTTGTTATAAAAAAAACTGTGTATCCCTTCATATGCCGAACTAGTTGCATTGTGGATTTTGCCTAAAACATGATTTTAGACAATATTCATTGAAAAAAGCTTTTTTTAAAATCACATTTGAAAACCCTTGTATATTGTATTCTACATATGTCCTTCTAGTGCTGAACGTTAAAAAAAAATATTTTAGACCCTTTTCATGCAAAATGTATAAAAAATATGCTTTCACGTTTGTTATAAAAAAACTTTGTATCCCATCATATGCCGAACTAGTTGCATTGTGGATTTAGCCTAAAACATGATTTTAGACAATATTCATTGAAAAAAGCTTTTTATAAATCACATTTGAAAACCCTTGTATATTGTATTCTACATATGTCCTTCTAGTGCTGAACGTTAAAAAAAATATTTTAGACCCTTTTCATGCAAAATGTATAAAAAATATTTTTCTCGTTTGTTATAAAAAAAACTTTGTATCCCTTCATATGCCGAACTAGTTGCATTGTGGATTTTAGCCTAAAACATGATTTTAGACAATATTCATGGAAAAAGCTTTTTTTTAAAAATCACATTTGAAAACCCTTGTATATTGTATTCTACATATGTCCTTCTAGTGCTGAACGTTAAAAAAAATATTTTAGACCCTTTTCATGCAAAATGTATAAAAAATATGTTTCACGTTTGTTAAATAAAAACTGTGTATCCCTTCATATGCCGAACTAGTTGCATTGTTGATTTAGCCTAAAACATGATTTTAGAAAATATTCATTGAAAAAAGCTTTTTTAAAAAATCACATTTGAAAACCCTTGTATATTGTATTCTACATATGTCCTTCTAGTGCTGAACGTTAAAAAAAATATTTTAGACCCTTTTCATGCAAAATGTATAAAAAATATTTTTCTCGTTTGTTATAAAAAAAACTTTGTATCCCTTCATATGCCGAACTAGTTGCATTGTGGATTTTGCCTAAAACATGATTTTAGACAATATTCATGGAAAACAGCTTTTTTTTAAATCACATTTGAAAACCCTTGTATATTGTATTCTACATCTGTCCTTCTAGTGCTGAACGTAAAAAAAATATTTTAGACCCTTTTCATGCAAAATGTATAAAAAATATGTTTCACGTTTGTTATAAAAAAAACTTTGTATCCCTTCATATGCCGAACTAGTTGCATTTTGGATTTTGCCTAAAACATGATTTTAGAAAATATTCATTGAAAAAGCTTTTTTAAAAATCACATTTGAAAACCCTTGTATATTGTATTCTACATCTGTCCGTCTAGTGCTGAACGTAAAAAAAAATATTTTAGACCCTTTTCATGCAAAATGTATAAAAAAATATGTTTCACGTTTGTTATAAAAAAAAACTGTGTATCCCTTCATATGCCGAACTAGTTGCATTGTGGATTTTGCCTAAAACATTATTTTAGACAATATTCTTGGGAAACAGCTTTTTTTTTAATCACATTTGAAAACCCTTGTATATTGTATTCTACATCTGTCCTTCTAGTGCTGAACGTAAAAAAAAATATTTTAGACCCTTTTCATGCAAAATGTATAAAAAATATTTTTCACGTTTGTTATAAAAAAACTGTGTATCCCTTCATATGCCGAACTAGTTGCATTGTGGATTTTGCCTAAAACATGATTTTAGAAAATATTCATGGAAAAAAGCTTTTTAAAAAATCACATTTGAAAACCCTTGTATGTTGTATTCTACATATGTCCTTCTAGTGCTGAACGTTAAAAAAAAATATTTTAGACCCTTTTCATGCAAAATGTATAAAAAATATGTTTCACGTTTGTTATAAAAAAACTGTGTATCCCTTCATATGCCGAACTAGTTGCATTGTGGATTTTGCCTAAAACATGATTTTAGGCAATATTCATGGGTACAGGTTTTTTTTATCACATTTGAAAACCCTTGTATATTGTATTCTACATATCTCCTTCTAGTGCTGAACGTTAAAAAAAATATTTTAGACCCTTTTCATGCAAAATGTATAAAAAATATTTTTCACGTTTGTTATAAAAAAAACTGTGTATCCCTTCATATGCCGAACTAGTTGCATTGTGGATTTAGCCTAAAACATGATTTTAGACAATATTCATTGAAAAAAGCTTTTTAAAAAATCACATTTGAAAACCCTTGTATATTGTATTCTACATATGTCCTTCTAGTGCTGAACGTTAAAAAAAATATTTTAGACCCTTTTCATGCAAAATGTATAAAAAATATTTTTCTCGTTTGTTATAAAAAAAACTGTGTATCCCTTCATATGCCGAACTAGTTGCATTGTGGATTTTGCCTAAAACATGATTTTAGACAATATTCATGGAAAAAAGCTTTTTTTAAAATCACATTTGAAAACCCTTGTATATTGTATTCTACATATGTCCTTCTAGTGCTGAACGTAAAAAAAATATTTTAGACCCTTTTCATGCAAAATGTATAAAAAATATTTTTCACGTTTGTTATAAAAAAAACTTTGTATCCCTTCATATGCCGAACTAGTTGCATTGTGGATTTTGCCTAAAACATGATTTTAGAAAATATTCATTGAAAAAAGCTTTTTAAAAAATCACATTTGAAAACCCTTGTATGTTTTATTCTACATATGTCCTTCTAGTGCTGAACGTTAAAAAAAATATTTTAGACCCTTTTCATGCAAAATGTATAAAAAATATTTTTCTCGTTTGTTATAAAAAAAACTGTGTATCCCTTCATATGCCGAACTAGTTGCATTGTGGATTTAGCCTAAAACATGATTTTAGACAATATTCATGGAAAACAGGTTTTTTTTTAAATCACATTTGAAAACCCTTGTATATTGTATTCTACATCTGTCCTTCTAGTGCTGAACGTAAAAAAAATATTTTAGACCCTTTTCATGCAAAATGTATAAAAAATATTTTTCACGTTTGTTATAAAAAAAACTGTGTATCCCTTCATATGCCGAACTAGTTGCATTGTGGATTTAGCCTAAAACATGATTTTAGAAAATATTCATTGAAAAAAACTTTTTTAAAAATCACATTTGAAAACCCTTGTATATTTTATTCTACATATGTCCTTCTAGTGCTGAACGTTAAAAAAAATATTTTAGACCCTTTTCATGCAAAATGTATAAAAAATATTTTTCTCGTTTGTTATAAAAAAAACTTTGTATCCCTTCATATGCCGAACTAGTTGCATTGTGGATTTTGCCTAAAACATGATTTTAGACAATATTCATTGAAAAACAGCTTTTTTATAAATCACATTTGAAAACCCTTGTATATTGTATTCTACATATGTCCTTCTAGTGCTGAACGTTAAAAAAAATATTTTAGACCCTTTTCATGCAAAATGTATAAAAAATATGTTTCACGTTTGTTATAAAAAAACTGTGTATCCCTTCATATGCCGAACTAGTTGCATTGTGGATTTTGCCTAAAACATGATTTTAGACAATATTCATTGAAAAAAGCTTTTTAAAAAATCACATTTGAAAACCCTTGTATGTTTTTTTCTACATATATCCTTCTAGTGCTGAACGTAAAAAAATTATTTTAGACCCTTTTCATGCAAAATGTATAAAAAATATTTTTCCCGTTTGTTCTAAAAAAACTGTGTATCCCTTCATATGCTGAACTAGTTGCATTGTGGATTTTGCCTAAAACATGATTTTAGACAATATTCATTGAAAAAAGCTTTTTATGAAATCACATTTGAAAACCCTTGTATATTGTATTCTACATATGTCCTTCTAGTGCTGAACGTAAAAAAAATATTTTAGACCCTTTTCATGCAAAATGTATAAAAAATATTTTTCCCGTTTGTTATAAAAAAAACTGTGTATCCCTTCATATGCCGAACTAGTTGCATTGTGGATTTTGCCTAAAACATGATTTTAGACAATATTCATTGGAAAAAAGCTTTTTTTAAAATCACATTTGAAAACCCTTGTATATTGTATTCTACATATGTCCTTCTAGTGCTGAACGTAAAAAAAAATATTTTAGACCCTTTTCATGCAAAATGTATAAAAAATATTTTTCACGTTTGTTATAAAAAAACTGTGTATCCCTTCATATGCCGAACTAGTTGCATTGTGGATTTTGCCTAAAACATGATTTTAGAAATATTCATTGAAAAAAGCTTTTTTAAAAATCACATTTGAAAACCCTTGTATGTTGTATTCTACATATGTCCTTCTAGTGCTGAACGTTAAAAAAAATATTTTAGACCCTTTTCATGCAAAATGTATAAAAAATATTTTTCACGTTTGTTATAAAAAAAACTGTGTATCCCTTCATATGCCGAACTAGTTGCATTGTGGATTTAGCCTAAAACATGATTTTAGACAATATTCATTGGAAAAAAGCTTTTTTAAAAATCACATTTGAAAACCCTTGTATGTTGTATTCTACATATGTCCTTCTAGTGCTGAACGTTAAAAAAAATATTTTAGACCCTTTTCATGCAAAATGTATAAAAAATATGTTTTCACGTTTGTTATAAAAAAAACTGTGTATCCCTTCATATGCCGAACTAGTTGCATTGTGGATTTAGCCTAAAACATGATTTTAGACAATATTCATTGGAAAACAGCTTTTTTTAAATCACATTTGAAAACCCTTGTATATTGTATTCTACATATGTCCTTCTAGTGCTGAACGTTAAAAAAATATTTTAGACCCTTTTCATGCAAAATGTATAAAAAATATGTTTCACGTTTGTTATAAAAAAAACTTTGTATCCCTTCATATGCCGAACTAGTTGCATTGTGGATTTAGCCTAAAACATGATTTTAGAAAATATTCATTGGAAAACAGCTTTTTTTAAAAATCACATTTGAAAACCCTTGTATATTGTATTCTACATATGTCCTTCTAGTGCTGAACGTAAAAAAAAATATTTTAGACCCTTTTCATGCAAAATGTATAAAAAAATATGTTTCACGTTTGTTATAAAAAAACTGTGTATCCCTTCATATGCCGAACTAGTTGCATTGTGGATTTTGCCTAAAACATGATTTTAGAAAATATTCATTGAAAAAAAGCTTTTTTAAAAATCACATTTGAAAACCCTTGTATGTTGTATTCTACATATGTCCTTCTAGTGCTGAACGTTAAAAAAATATTTTAGACCCTTTTCATGCAAAATGTATAAAAAATATTTTTCTCGTTTGTTATAAAAAAAACTGTGTATCCCTTCATATGCCGAACTAGTTGCATTGTGGATTTAGCCTAAAACATGATTTTAGAAAATATTCATTGAAAAAAGCTTTTTAAAAAATCACATTTGAAAACCCTTGTATATTTTATTCTACATATGTCTTTCTAGTGCTGAACGTTAAAAAAAATATTTTGACCCTTTTCATGCAAAATGTATAAAAAAAATGTTTCTCGTTTGTTATAAAAAAACTGTGTATCCCTTCATATAACGAACTAGTTGCATTGTGGATTTAGCCTAAAACATGATTTTAGAAAATATTCATTGAAAAAAGCTTTTTAAAAAATCACATTTGAAAACCCTTGTATATTGTATTCTACATATGTCCTTCTAGTGCTGAACGTTAAAAAAAATATTTTAGACCCTTTTCATGCAAAATGTATAAAAAATATTTTTCTCGTTTGTTATAAAAAAAACTGTGTATCCCTTCATATGCCGAACTAGTTGCATTGTGGATTTTGCCTAAAACATGATTTTAGACAATATTCATTGAAAAAAGCTTTTTTAAAAATCACATTTGAAAATCCTTGTATATTGTATTCTACATATGTCCTTCTAGTGCTGAACGTTAAAAAAAATATTTTAGACCCTTTTCATGCAAAATGTATAAAAAATATTTTTCTCGTTTGTTATAAAAAAACTTTGTATCCCTTCATATGCCGAACTAGTTGCATTTTGGATTTTGCCTAAAACATGATTTTAGACAATATTCATAGAAACAGCTTTTTTTTAAATCACATTTGAAAACCCTTGTATATTGTATTCTACATCTGTCCTTCTAGTGCTGAATGTTAAAAAAAATATTTTAGACCCTTTTCATGCAAAATGTATAAAAAATATGTTTTCACGTTTGTTATAAAAAAAACTTTGTATCCCTTCATATGCCGAACTAGTTGCATTGTGGATTTTGCCTAAAACATGATTTTAGACAATATTCATTGGAAAACAGCTTTTTATAAATCACATTTGAAAACCCTTGTATATTGTATTCTACATCTGTCCTTCTAGTGCTGAACGTAAAAAAAATATTTTAGACCCCTTTCATGCAAAATGTATAAAAAATATTTTTCACGTTTGTAATAAAAAAAACTTTGTATCCCTTCATATGCCGAACTAGTTGCATTGTGGATTTTGCCTAAAACATGATTTTAGACAATATTCATTGGAAAAAAGCTTTTTTTTAAAATCACATTTGAAAACCCTTGTATGTTGTATTCTACATATGTCCTTCTAGTGCTGAACGTTAAAAAAAATATTTTAGACCCTTTTCATGCAAAATGTATAAAAAATATGTTTCACGTTTGTTATAAAAAAAACTGTGTATCCCTTCATATGCCGAACTAGTTGCATTGTGGATTTGCCTAAAACATGATTTTAGAAAATATTCATTGAAAAAGCTTTTTATGAAATCACATTTGAAAACCCTTGTATGTTGTATTCTACATATGTCCTTCTAGTGCTGAACGTTAAAAAAAATATTTTAGACCCTTTTCATGCAAAATGTATAAAACATATTTTTCACGTTTGTTATAAAAAAAACTTTGTATCCCTTCATATGCCGAACTAGTTGCATTGTGGATTTTGCCTAAAACATGATTTTAGAAAATATTCATGGAAAAAAGCTTTTTTTTAAATCACATTTGAAAACCCTTGTATATTGTATTCTACATATGTCCTTCTAGTGCTGAACGTAAAAAAAATATTTTAGACCCTTTTCATGCAAAATGTATAAAAAATATGTTTTCACGTTTGTTATAAAAAAAACTGTGTATCCCTTCATATGCCGAACTAGTTGCATTGTGGATTTTGCCTAAAACATGATTTTAGACAATATTCATTGAAAAAAGCTTTTTTAAATCACATTTGAAAGCCCTTGTATATTGTATTCTACATATGTCCTTCTAGTGCTGAACGTTAAAAAAAATATTTTAGACCCTTTTCATGCAAAATGTATAAAAAATATGTTTCACGTTTAGTATAAAAAAAACTTTGTATCCCTTCATATGCCGAACTAGTTGCATTGTGGATTTAGCCTAAAACATGATTTTAGAAAATATTCATTGAAAAAAGCTTTTTAAAAAATCACATTTGAAAACCCTTGTATATTGTATTCTACATCTGTCCTTCTAGTGCTGAACGTTAAAAAAAATATTTTAGACCCTTTTCATGCAAAATGTATAAAAAATATGTTTCACGTTTGTTATAAAAAAACTGTGTATCCCTTCATATGCCGAACTAGTTGCATTGTGGATTTAGCCTAAAACATGATTTTAGACAATATTCATTGAAAAAAGCTTTTTTTAAAAATCACATTTGAAAACCCTTGTATATTGTATTCTACATATGTCCTTCTAGTGCTGAACGTTAAAAAAAAATATTTTAGACCCTTTTCATGCAAAATGTATAAAAAATATGTTTCACGTTTGTTATAAAAAAAACTTTGTATCCCTTCATATGCCGAACTAGTTGCATTGTGGATTTAGCCTAAAACATGATTTTAGAAAATATTCATTGAAAAAAGCTTTTTTTTAAAATCACATTTGAAAACCCTTGTATGTTGTATTCTACATATGTCCTTCTAGTGCTGAACGTAAAAAAAAATATTTTAGACCCTTTTCATGCAAAATGTATAAAAAATATGTTTCACGTTTGTTATAAAAAACTGTGTATCCCTTCATATGCCGAACTAGTTGCATTGTGGATTTTGCCTAAAACATGATTTTAGAAAATATTCATTGAAAAAGCTTTTTAAAAAATCACATTTGAAAACCCTTGTATATTATATTCTACATATGTCCTTCTAGTGCTGAACGTTAAAAAAAAATATTTTAGACCCTTTTCATGCAAAATGTATAAAAAATATTTTTCTCGTTTGTTATAAAAAAAACTGTGTATCCCTTCATATGCCGAACTAGTTGCATTGTGGATTTAGCCTAAAACATGATTTTAGACAATATTCATTGAAAAACAGCTTTTTTTAAAAATCACATTTGAAAACCCTTGTATATTTTATTCTACATATGTCCTTCTAGTGCTGAACGTTAAAAAAAATATTTTAGACCCTTTTCATGCAAAATGTATAAAAAATATTTTTCACGTTTGTTATAAAAAAACTTTGTATCCCTTCATATGCCGAACTAGTTGCATTGTGGATTTTGCCTAAAACATGATTTTAGAAAATATTCATTGAAAAAAGCTTTTTTAAAAAATCACATTTGAAAACCCTTGTATATTGTATTCTACATATGTCCTTCTAGTGCTGAACGTAAAAAAAATATTTTAGACCCTTTTCATGCAAAATGTATAAAAAATATGTTTTCTCGTTTGTTATAAAAAAACTTTGTATCCCTTCATATGCCGAACTAGTTGCATTGTGGATTTTGCCTAAAACATGATTTTAGACAATATTCATTGAAAAAAGCTTTTTTAATCACATTTGAAAACCCTTGTATATTGTATTCTACATCTGTCCTTCTAGTGCTGAACGTTAAAAAAAATATTTTAGACCCTTTTCATGCAAAATGTATAAAAAATATGTTTCACGTTTGTTATAAAAAAAACTGTGTATCCCTTCATATGCCGAACTAGTTGCATTGTGGATTTGCCTAAAACATGATTTTAGAAAATATTCATTGAAAAAAGCTTTTTTAAAAAATCACATTTGAAAACCCTTGTATGTTGTATTCTACATATGTCCTTCTAGTGCTGAACGTAAAAAAATATTTTAGACCCTTTTCATGCAAAATGTATAAAAAATATTTTTCACGTTTGTTATAAAAAAAACTGTGTATCCCTTCATATGCCGAACTAGTTGCATTGTGGATTTTGCCTAAAACATGATTTTAGAAAATATTCATTGGAAAAAAGCTTTTTTAAAAATCACATTTGAAAACCCTTGTATGTTGTATTCTACATATGTCCTTCTAGTGCTGAACGTTAAAAAAAATATTTTAGACCCTTTTCATGCAAAATGTATAAAAAATATGTTTCACGTTTGTTATAAAAAAAACTGTGTATCCCTTCATATGCCGAACTAGTTGCATTGTGGATTTTAGCCTAAAACATGATTTTAGACAATATTCATTGAAAAAGCTTTTTTTAAATCACATTTGAAAACCCTTGTATGTTGTATTCTACATATGTCCTTCTAGTGCTGAACGTTAAAAAAAATATTTTAGACCCTTTTCATGCAAAATGTATAAAAAATATGTTTTCACGTTTGTTATAAAAAAAACTGTGTATCCCTTCATATGCCGAACTAGTTGCATTGTGGATTTTGCCTAAAACATGATTTTAGAAAATATTCATTGAAAAAAGCTTTTTTTAAAAATCACATTTGAAAACCCTTGTATGTTGTATTCTACATCTGTCCTTCTAGTGCTGAACGTTAAAAAAAATATTTTAGACCCTTTTCATGCAAAATGTATAAAAAATATTTTTCACGTTTGTTATAAAAAAAACTTTGTATCCCTTCATATGCCGAACTAGTTGCATTGTGGATTTAGCCTAAAACATGATTTTAGAAAATATTCATTGAAAAAAGCTTTTTAAAAAATCACATTTGAAAACCCTTGTATGTTGTATTCTACATATGTCCTTCTAGTGCTGAACGTAAAAAAAATATTTTAGACCCTTTTCATGCAAAATGTATAAAAAATATGTTTCACGTTTGTTATAAAAAAAAACTGTGTATCCCTTCATATGCCGAACTAGTTGCATTGTGGATTTGCCTAAAACATGATTTTAGACAATATTCATTGGAAAAAAGCTTTTTTTTAAAAATCACATTTGAAAACCCTTGTATGTTGTATTCTACATATGTCCTTCTAGTGCTGAACGTTAAAAAAAATATTTTAGACCCTTTTCATGCAAAATGTATAAAAAATATGTTTCACGTTTGTTATAAAAAAACTGTGTATCCCTTCATATGCCGAACTAGTTGCATTGTGGATTTGCCTAAAACATGATTTTAGACAATATTCATTGAAAAAAGCTTTTTATAAATCACATTTGAAAACCCTT
Source organism: Coregonus clupeaformis (assembly GCF_020615455.1). Classification (NCBI taxonomy): domain Eukaryota; kingdom Metazoa; phylum Chordata; class Actinopteri; order Salmoniformes; family Salmonidae; genus Coregonus; species Coregonus clupeaformis. The sequence continues at coordinate 19,382 of NW_025536628.1, forward strand.
GTATGTTGTATTCTACATATGTCCTTCTAGTGCTGAACGTTAAAAAAAATATTTTAGACCCTTTTCATGCAAAATGTATAAAAAATATTTTTCTCGTTTGTTATAAAAAAAACTTTGTATCCCTTCATATGCCGAACTAGTTGCATTGTGGATTTGCCTAAAACATGATTTTAGAAAATATTCATTGAAAAACAGCTTTTTTTTAAATCACATTTGAAAACCCTTGTATATTGTATTCTACATATGTCCTTCTAGTGCTGAACGTTAAAAAAAAATATTTTAGACCCTTTTCATGCAAAATGTATAAAAAATATGTTTCACGTTTGTTATAAAAAAAACTTTGTATCCCTTCATATGCCGAACTAGTTGCATTGTGGATTTTGCCTAAAACATGATTTTAGAAAATATTCATTGGAAAACAGCTTTTTTAAAAATCACATTTGAAAACCCTTGTATATTGTATTCTACATATGTCCTTCTAGTGCTGAACGTTAAAAAAATATTTTAGACCCTTTTCAATCAAAATGTATAAAAAATATGTTTCACGTTTGTTATAAAAAAAACTTTGTATCCCTTCATATGCCGAACTAGTTGCATTGTGGATTTAGCCTAAAATATGATTTTAGAAAATATTCATTGTAAAAAGCTTTTTTTTAAATCACATTTGAAAACCCTTGTATGTCGTATTCTACATATGTCCGTCTAGTGCTGAACGTAAAAAAAAATATTTTAGACCTTTTTCATGCAAAATGTATAAAAAATATGTTTCACGTTTGTTATAAAAAAAACGTTGTATCCCTTCATATGCCGAACTAGTTGCATTGTGGATTTTGCCTAAAACATGATTTTAGACAATATTCATAGAAACAGCTTTTTTTTTTAAATCACATTTGAATACCCTTTTATATTGTATTCTACATCTGTCCTTCTAGTGCTGAATGTTAAAAAAAATATTTTAGACCCTTTTCATGCAAAATGTATAAAAAATATTTTTCTCGTTTGTTGTAAAAAAAACTGTGTATCCTTTCATATGCCGAACTAGTTATATTGTGGATTTTGCCTAAAACATGATTTTAGACAATATTCATTGAAAAAAGCTTTTTTTAAAAATCACATTTGAAAACCCTTGTATGTTGTATTCTACATATATCCTTCTAGTGCTGAACGTTAAAAAAAATATTTTAGACCCTTTTCATGCAAAATGTATAAAAAAATATTTTCTCGTTTGTTATAAAAAAAACTTTGTATCCCTTCATATGCCGAACTAGTTGCATTGTGGATTTGCCTAAAACATGATTTTAGAAAATATTCATTGGAAAACAGCTTTTTTAAATCACATTTGAAAACCCTTGTATATTGTATTCTACATATGTCCTTCTAGTGCTGAACGTTAAAAAAAATATTTTAGACCCTTTTCATGCAAAATGTATAAAAAATATGTTTTCACGTTTGTTATAAAAAAACTTTGTATCCCTTCATATGCCGAACTAGTTGCATTGTGGATTTTGCCTAAAACATGATTTTAGAAAATATTAATTGAAAAAAGCTTTTTTTTAAAAATCACATTTGAAAACCCTTGTATATTGTATTCTACATATGTCCTTCTAGTGCTGAACGTTAAAAAAAAATATTTTAGACCCTTTTCATGCAAAATGTATAAAAAATATGTTTTCACGTTTGTTATAAAAAAAACTGTGTATCCCTTCATATGCCGAACTAGTTGCATTGTGGATTTGCCTAAAACATGATTTTAGACAATATTAATGGAAAAAAGCTTTTTAAAAATCACATTTGAAAACCCTTGTATATTGTATTCTACATCTGTCCTTCTAGTGCTGAACGTTAAAAAAAATATTTTAGACCCTTTTCATGCAAAATGTATAAAAAATATTTTCACGTTTGTTATAAAAAAAACTTTGTATCCCTTCATATGCCGAACTAGTTGCATTGTGGATTTTGCCTAAAACATGATTTTAGACAATATTCATTGGAAAACAGCTTTTTTTAAATCACATTTGAAAACCCTTGTATGTTGTATTCTACATATGTCCTTCTAGTGCTGAACGTAAAAAAAATATTTTAGACCCTTTTCATGCAAAATGTATAAAAAATATTTTCACGTTTGTTATAAAAAAAACTTTGTATCCCTTCATATGCCGAACTAGTTGCATTGTGGATTTTGCCTAAAACATGATTTTAGACAATATTCATTGGAAAAAAGCTTTTTAAAAATCACATTTGAAAACCCTTGTATGTTGTATTCTACATATGTCCTTCTAGTGCTGAACGTAAAAAAAATATTTTAGACCCTTTTCATGCAAAATGTATAAAAAATATTTTTCACGTTTGTTATAAAAAAAACTGTGTATCCCTTCATATGCCGAACTAGTTGCATTGTGGATTTGCCTAAAACATGATTTTAGACAATATTCATTGGAAAACAGCTTTTTTAAAAATCACATTTGAAAACCCTTGTATATTGTATTCTACATCTGTCCTTCTAGTGCTGAACGTAAAAAAAATATTTTAGACCCTTTTCATGCAAAATGTATAAAAAATATGTTTCACGTTTGTTATAAAAAAAACTGTGTATCCCTTCATATGCCGAACTAGTTGCATTGTGGATTTTGCCTAAAACATGATTTTAGAAAATATTCATTGAAAACAGCTTTTTAAAAAATCACATTTGAAAACCCTTGTATGTTGTATTCTACATATGTCCTTCTAGTGCTGAACGTTCAAAAAAATATTTTAGACCCTTTTCATGCAAAATGTATAAAAAATGTGTTTCACGTTTGTTATAAAAAAAACGTTGTATCCCTTCATATGCCGAACTAGTTGCATTGTGGATTTAGCCTAAAACATGATTTTAGAAAATATTCATTGAAAAAAGCTTTTTTTTTAAAAATCACATTTGAAAACCCTTGTATGTTGTATTCTACATCTGTCCTTCTAGTGCTGAACGTTAAAAAAAATATTTTAGACCCTTTTCATGCAAAATGTATAAAAAATATTTTTCACGTTTGTTATAAAAAAAACTGTGTATCCCTTCATATGCCGAACTAGTTGCATTGTGGATTTGCCTAAAACATGATTTTAGACAATATTCATTGAAAAAAGCTTTTTTAAAAATCACATTTGAAAACCCTTGTATGTTGTATTCTACATCTGTCCTTCTAGTGCTGAACGTAAAAAAAAATATTTTAGACCCTTTTCATGCAAAATGTATAAAAAATATGTTTTCACGTTTGTTATAAAAAAAAACTTTGTATCCCTTCATATGCCGAACTAGTTGCATTGTGGATTTTGCCTAAAACATGATTTTAGACAATATTCATTGGAAAACAGCTTTTTTTAAATCACATTTGAAAACCCTTGTATGTTGTATTCTACATCTGTCCTTCTAGTGCTGAACGTTAAAAAAAATATTTTAGACCCTTTTCATGCAAAATGTATAAAAAATATGTTTCACGTTTGTTATAAAAAAAAACTGTGTATCCCTTCATATGCCGAACTAGTTGCATTTTGGATTTTGCCTAAAACATGATTTTAGACAATATTAATTGAAAAACAGCTTTTTTTTAAAATCATATTTAAAAACCCTTGTATATTGTATTCTACATATGTCCTTCTAGTGCTGAACGTTAAAAAAAATATTTTAGACCCTTTTCATGCAAAATGTATAAAAATATGTTTCACGTTTGTTATAAAAAAAACTTTGTATCCCTTCATATGCCGAACTAGTTGCATTGTGGATTTTGCCTAAAACATGATTTTAGAAAATATTCATTGAAAAAAGCTTTTTAAGAAATCACATTTCAAAACCCTTGTATGTTGTATTCTACATATGTCCTTCTAGTGTTGAACGTTAAAAAAAAATATTTTTGACCCTTTTCATGCAAAATGTATAAAAAATATGTTTCACGTTTGTTATAAAAAAAACTTTGTATCCCTTCATATGCCGAACTAGTTGCATTGTGGATTTTGCCTAAAACATGATTTTAGACAATATTAATGGAAAAAAGCTTTTTTTTAAATCACATTTGAAAACCCTTGTATATTGTATTCTACATCTGTCCTTCTAGTGCTGAACGTAAAAAATAATATTTTAGACCCTTTTCATGCAAAATGTATAAAAAATATTTTTCACGTTTGTTATAAAAAAAACTTTGTATCCCTTCATATGCCGAACTAGTTGCATTGTGGATTTTGCCTAAAACATGATTTTAGAAAATATTCATTGAAAAAAGCTTTTTTAAAAAAATCACATTTGAAAACACTTGTATGTTGTATTCTACATAAATCCTTCTAGTGCTGAACGTTAAAAAAAATATTTTAGACCCTTTTCATGCAAAATGTATAAAAAATATGTTTCACGTTTGTTATAAAAAAAAACTTTGTATCCCTTCATATGCCGAACTAGTTGCATTGTGGATTTTGCCTAAAACATGATTTTAGACAATATTCATGGTAAACAGCTTTTTTTTAAATCACATTTGAAAACCCTTGTATGTTGTATTCTACATATGTCCTTCTAGTGCTGAACGTTAAAACAATATTTTAGACCCTTTTCATGCAAAATGTATAAAAAAATATGTTTCACGTTTGTTATAAAAAAAACTGTGTATCCCTTCATATGCCGAACTAGTTGCATTGTGGATTTTGCCTAAAACATGATTTTAGACAATATTCATTGGAAAAAAGCTTTTTTTAAAAATCACATTTGAAAACCCTTGTATGTTGTATTCTACATATGTCCTTCTAGTGCTGAACGTTAAAAAATAATATTTTAGACCCTTTTCATGCAAAATGTATAAAAAATAACTTTCACGTTTGTTATAAAAAAAACGTTGTATCCCTTCATATGCCGAACTATTTGCATTGTGGATTTTGCCTAAAACACGATTTTAGACAATATTAATTGAAAAAAGCTTTTTAAAAAATCACATTTGAAAACCCTTGTATGTTGTATTCTACATCTGTCCTTCTAGTGCTGAACGTTAAAAAAAATATTTTAGACCCTTTTCATGCAAAATGTATAAAAAATATGTTTCACGTTTGTTATAAAAAAAACTTTGTATCCCTTCATATGCCGAACTAGTTGCATTGTGGATTTTGCCTAAAACATGATTTTAGACAATATTCATTGGAAAAAGCTTTTTTTTTAAAAATCACATTTGAAAACCCTTGTATGTTGTATTCTACATATGTCCTTCTAGTGCTGAACGTTAAAAAAAATATTTTAGACCCTTTTCATGCAAAATGTATAAAAAATATGTTTCACGTTTGTTATAAAAAACTGTGTATCCCTTCATATGCCGAACTAGTTGCATTGTGGATTTTGCCTAAAACATGATTATAGACAATATTCATTGAAAAAAGCTTTTTTTTAAAATCACATTTGAAAACCCTTGTATGTTGTATTCTACATATATCCTTCTAGTGCTGAACGTTAAAAAAAATATTTTAGACCCTTTTCATGCAAAATGTATAAAAAATATTTTTCTCGTTTGTTATAAAAAAACTTTGTATCCCTTCATATGCCGAACTAGTTGCATTGTGGATTTTGCCTAAAACATGATTTTAGACAATATTAATGGTAAAAAGCTTTTTAAAAAAGCACATTTGAAAACCCTTGTATGTTGTATTCTACATAAATCCTTCTAGTGCTGAACGTAAAAAAAAATATTTTAGACCCTTTTCATGCAAAATGTATAAAAAATATTTTCTCGTTTGTTATAAAAAAAAACTGTGTATCCCTTCATATGCCGAACTAGTTGCATTGTGGATTTTGCCTAAAACATAATTTTAGACAATATTAATGGAAAACAGTTTTTTTTTTAAATCACATTTGAAAACCCTTGTATATTTTATTCTACATATGTCCTTCTAGTGCTGAACGTAAAAAAAAATATTTTAGACCCTTTTCATGCAAAATGTATAAAAAATATGTTTCACGTTAGTTATAAAAACATTGTATCCCTTCATATGCCGTACTAGTTGCATTGTGGATTTTGCCTAAAACATGATTTTAGAAAATATTCATTGAAAAAAGCTTTTTTAAGACATCACATTTGAAAACCCTTGTATGTAGTTTTCTACATATGTCCGTCTAGTGCTGAACGTTAAAAAAATATTTTAGACCCTTTTCATGCAAAATGTATAAAAAATATGTTTCACGTTTGTTATAAAAAACTGTGTATCCCTTCATATGCCGAACTAGTTGCATTGTGGATTTTGCCTAAAACATGATTTTAGACAATATTCATGGAAAACAGCTTTTTTTTTAAATCACATTTGAAAACCCTTGTATATTGTATTCTACATATGTCCTTCTAGTGCTGAACGTAAAAAAAAATATTTTAGACCCTTTTCATGCAAAATGTATAAAAAATATGTTTTCACGTTTGTTATAAAAAAAACTTTGTATCCCTTCATATGCCGAACTAGTTGCATTGTGGATTTTGCCTAAAACATGATTTTAGACAATATTCATTGAAAAAAACTTTTTAAGAAATCACATTTGAAAACCCTTGTATGTTGTATTCTACATATTTCCTTCTAGTGCTGAACGTTAAAAAAAATATTTTAGACCCATTTCATGCAAAATATATAAAAAATATGTTTCACGTTTGTAAAAAAAAAACTGTGTATCCCTTCATATGCCGAACTAGTTGCATTGTGGATTTTGAATAAAACATGATTTTAGACAATATTCATGGAAAACAGGTTTTTTATAAATCACATTTGAAAACATTTGTATATAGTATTCTACATCTGTCCTTCTAGTGCTGAACGTTAAAAAAAATATTTTAGACCCTTTTCATGCAAAATGTATAAAAAATATGTTTTCACGTTTGTTATAAAAAAAACTGTGTATCCCTTCATATGCCGAACTAGTTGCATTGTGGATTTTGCCTAAAACATGATTTTAGACAATATTCATTGGAAAACAGCTTTTTTTTAAATCACATTTGAAAACCCTTGTATATTGTATTCTACATATGTCCTTCTAGTGCTGAACGTAAAAAAAATATTTTAGACCCTTTTCATGCAAAATGTATAAAAAATATGTTTCACGTTTGTTATAAAAAAAAACTTGTATCCCTTCATATGCCGAACTAGTTGCATTGTGGATTTTGCCTAAAACATGATTTTAGACAATATTCATTGAAAAAAGCTTTTTAAAAAATCACATTTGAAAACCCTTGTATGTTGTATTCTACATATGTCCTTCTAGTGCTGAACGTTAAAAAAAAATATTTTAGACCCTTTTCATGCAAAATGTATAAAAATATGTTTCACGTTTGTTATAAAAAAAACTTTGTATCCCTTCATATGCCGAACTAGTTGCATTGTGGATTTTGCCTAAAACATGATTTTAGACAATATTAATTGGAAAAAGCTTTTTTAAAAATCACATTTGAAAACCCTTGTATATTGTATTCTACATATGTCCTTCTAGTGCTGAACGTTAAAAAAAATATTTTAGACCCTTTTCATGCAAAATGTATAAAAAATATGTTTCACGTTTGTTATAAAAAAAACTTTGTATCCCTTCATATGCCGAACTAGTTGCATTGTGGATTTTGCCTAAAACATGATTTTAGACAATATTCATTGAAAAAAGCTTTTTTTTAAATCACATTTGAAAACCCTTGTATGTTGTATTCTACATATGTCCTTCTAGTGCTGAACGTAAAAAAAAATATTTTAGACCCTTTTCATGCAAAATGTATAAAAAATATTTTCACGTTTGTTAAAAAAAAACTTTGTATCCCTTCATATGCCGAACTAGTTGCATTGTGGATTTTGCCTAAAACATGATTTTAGACAATATTCATTGAAAAAAGCTTTTTATAAAATCACATTTGAAAACCCTTGTATGTTGTATTCTACATATGTCCTTCTAGTGCTGAACGTTAAAAATAATATTTTAGACCCTTTTCATGCAAAATGTATAAAAAATATGTTTCACGTTTGTTATAAAAAAAACTTTGTATCCCTTCATATGCCGAACTAGTTGCATTGTGGATTTTGCCTAAAACATGATTTTAGACAATATTAATTGAAAAAAGCTTTTTTAAAAAATCACATTTGAAAACCCTTGTATGTTGTATTCTACATAAGTCCTTCTAGTGCTGAACGTTAAAAAAAATATTTTAGACCCTTTTCATGCAAAATGTATAAAAAATATTTTTCACGTTTGTTATAAAAAAAAATGTATATCCCTTCATATGCCGAACTAGTTGCATTGTGGATTTTGCCTAAAACATGATTTTAGACAATATTCATGGAAAACAGCTTTTTTTTTAAAATCACATTTGAAAACCCTTGTATATTGTATTCTACATCTGTCCTTCTAGTGCTGAACGTTAAAAAAAATATTTTAGACCCTTTTCATGCAAAATGTATAAAAAATATGTTTCACGTTTGTTATAAAAAAAACTGTGTATCCCTTCATATGCCGAACTAGTTATATTGTGGATTTTGCCTAAAACATGATTTTAGAAAATTTTCATTGAAAAAAGCTTTTAAAAAAATCACATTTAAAAACACTTCTATGTTGTATTCTACATATATCCTTCTAGTGCTGAACTTAAAAAAAAATATTTTAGACCCTTTTCATGCAAAATGTAAAAAAATATGTTTCACGTTTGTTATAAAAAAAACTTTGTATCCCTTCATATGCCGAACTAGTTGCATTGTGGATTTTGCCTAAAACATGATTTTAGACAATATTAATTGAAAAAAGCTTTTTTTTTAAATCACATTTGAAAACCCTTGTATGTTGTATTCTACATATGTCCTTCTAGTGCTGAACGTTAAAAAAAATATTTTAGACCCTTTTCATGCAAAATGTATAAAAAATATTTTTCACGTTTGTTATAAAAAAAACTTTGTATCCCTTCATATGCCGAACTAGTTGCATTGTGGATTTTGCCTAAAACATGATTTTAGACAATATTAATTGGAAAACAGCTTTTTTAAAAAATCACATTTGAAAACCCTTGTATGTTGTATTCTACATATGTCCTTCTAGTGCTGAACGTTAAAAAAAATATTTTAGACCCTTTTCATGCAAAATGTATAAAAAATATGTTTTCACGTTTGTTATAAAAAAAACTGTGTATCCCTTCATATGCCGAACTAGTTGCATTGTGGATTTTGCCTAAAACATGATTTTAGACAATATTCATTGGAAAACAGCTTTTTTAATAAATCACATTTGAAAACCCTTGTATGTTGTATTCTACATATGTCCTTCTAGTGCTGAACGTTAAAAAAAATATTTTAGACCCTTTTCATGCAAAATGTATAAAAAATATGTTTCACGTTTGTTATAAAAAAAACTTTGTATCCCTTCATATGCCGAACTAGTTGCATTGTGGATTTTGCCTAAAACATGATTTTAGACAATATTAATGGAAAACAGTTTTTTTTAAAATCACATTTGAAAACCCTTGTATATTGTATTCTACATATGTCCTTCTAGTGCTGAACGTTAAAAAAAATATTTTAGACCCTTTTCATGCAAAATGTATAAAAAATATGTTTCTCGTTTGTTATAAAAAAAACTATGTATCTCTTCATATGCCAAACTAGTTGCATTGTGGATTTAGCCTAAAACATGATTTTAGACAATATTCATGGAAAACAGTTTTTTTTTAATCACATTTGAAAACCCTTGTATATTGTATTCTACATATGTCCTTCTAGTGCTGAACGTAAAAAAAATATTTTAGACCCTTTTCATGCAAAATGTATAAAAAATATGTTTCAAGTTTGTTATAAAAAAAACCTTGTATCCCTTCATATGCCGAACTAGTTGCATTGTGGATTTTGCCTAAAACATGATTTTAGACAATATTCATTGAAAAAAGCTTTTTTTAAAAATCACATTTGAAAACCCTTGTATGTTGTATTCTACATATGTCCTTCTAGTGCTGAACGTAAAAAAAATATTTTAGACCCTTTTCATGCAAAATGTATAAAAAATATGTTTCACGTTTGTTATAAAAAAAACTGTGTATCCCTTCATATGCCGAACTAGTTGCATTGTGGATTTTGCCTAAAACATGATTTTAGACAATATTAATGGAAAAAAGCTTTTTTTTAAAAATCACATTTGAAAACCCTTGTATGTTGTATTCTACATCTGTCCTTCTAGTGCTGAACGTAAAAAAAAATATTTTAGACCCTTTTCATGCAAAATGTATAAAAAATATGTTTCACGTTTGTTATAAAAAAAACTGTGTATCCCTTCATATGCCGAACTAGTTGCATTGTGGATTTAGCCTAAAACATGATTTTAGAAAATATTCATTGAAAAAAGCTTTAAAAAAAATCACATTTGAAAACCCTTGTATATTATATTCTACATATGTCCTTCTAGTGCTGAACGTAAAAAAAAATATTTTAGACCCTTTTCATGAAAAATGTATAAAAAATATGTTTCCCGTTTGTTATAAAAAAAACTGTGTATCCCTTCATATGCCGAACTAGTTGCATTGTGGATTTTGCCTAAAACATGATTTTAGACAATATTAATTGAAAAAAGCTTTTTTTTTATCACATTTGAAAACCCTTGTATATTGTATTCTACATATGTCCTTCTAGTGCTGAACGTAAAAAAAATATTTTAGACCCTTTTCATGCAAAATGTATAAAAAATATGTTTCACGTTTGTTATAAAAAACTGTGTATCCCTTCATATGCCGAACTAGTTGCATTGTGGATTTTGCCTAAAACATGATTTTAGACAATATTAATTGAAAAAAGCTTTTTTTAAAAAATCACATTTGAAAACCCTTGTATGTTGTATTCTACATCTGTCCTTCTAGTGCTGAACTTTAAAAAAAATATTTTAGACCCTTTTCATGCAAAATGTATAAAAAATATATTTCACGTTTGTTATAAAAAAAAATTATATCCCTTCATATGCCGAACTAGTTGCATTGTGGATTTTGCCTAAAACATGATTTTAGACAATATTAATGGAAAACAGCTTTTTTTTATCACATTTGAAAACCCTTGTATATTGTATTCTACATATGTCCTTCTAGTGCTGAACGTAAAAAAAAATATTTTAGACCCTTTTCATGCAAAATGTATAAAAAATATGTTTCACGTTTGTTATAAAAAAAACTTTGTATCCCTTCATATGCCGAACTAGTTGCATTGTGGATTTTGCCTAAAACATGATTTTAGACAATATTCATTGAAAAACAGCTTTTTATAAAAATCACATTTGAAAACCCTTGTATGTTGTATTCTACATAAATCCTTCTAGTGCTGAACGTTAAAAAAAATATTTTAGACCCTTTTCATGCAAAATGTATAAAAAATATTTTTCTCGTTTGTTATAAAAAAAACTGTATATCCCTTCATATGCCGAACTAGTTGCATTGTGGATTTTGCCTAAAACATGATTTTAGACAATATTCATGGGAAACAGGTTTTTAAAAAATCACATTTGAAAACCCTTGTATGTTGTATTCTACATAAATCCTTCTATTGCTGAACGTTAAAAAAAATATTTTAGGCCCTTTTCAAACAAAATGTATAAAAAATGTTTCACGTTTGTTAAAAAAAAACTTTGTATCCCTTCATATGCCGAACTAGTTGCATTGTGGATTTTGCCTAAAACATGATTTTAGACAATATTAAATGAAAAACAGCTTTTTTTAAAATCACATTTGAAAACCCTTGTATGTTGTATTCTACATATGTCCTTCTAGTGCTGAACGTTAAAACAATATTTTAGACCCTTTTCATGCAAAATGTATAAAAAATATTTTTCACGTTTGTTATAAAAAAAACTTTGTATCCCTTCATATGCCGAACTAGTTGCATTGTGGATTTTGCCTAAAACATGATTTTAGACAATATTAATTGAAAAAAGCTTTTTATGAAATCACATTTGAAAACCCTTGTATGTTGTATTCTACATATGTCCTTCTAGTGCTGAACGTAAAAAAAAATATTTTAGACCCTTTTCATGCAAAATGTATAAAAAATATTTTTCACGTTTGTTATAAAAAACTTTGTATCCCTTCATATGCCGAACTAGTTGCATTGTGGATTTTGCCTAAAACATGATTTTAGACAATATTCATTGGAAAACAGCTTTTTTTAAATCACATTTGAAAACCCTTGTATGTTGTATTCTACATCTGTCCTTCTAGTGCTGAACGTTAAAAAAAAATATTTTTGAACATTTTCATGCAAAATGTATAAAAAATATTTTTCACGTTTGTTATAAAAAAAACTTTGTATCCCTTCATATGCCGAACTAGTTGCATTGTGGATTTTGCCTAAAACATGATTTTAGACAATATTCATTGGAAAAAGCTTTTTTAAAAAATCACATTTGAAAAACACTTGTATGTTGTATTCTACATATGTCCTTCTAGTGCTGAACGTTAAAACAATATTTTAGACCCTTTTCATGCAAAATGTATAAAAAATATGTTTCACGTTTGTTAAAAAAAAACTTTGTATCCCTTCATATGCCGAACTAGTTGCATTGTGGATTTTGCCTAAAACATGATTTTAGACAATATTCATTGAAAAAAGCTTTTTAAAAAAAAGCACATTTGAAAACCCTTGTATGTTGTATTCTACATAAATCCTTCTAGTGCTGAACGTTAAAAAAAATATTTTAGACCCTTTTCATGCAAAATGTATAAAAAATATTTTTCTCGTTTGTTATAAAAAAATTGTATATCCCTTCATATGCCGAACTAGTTGCATTGTGGATTTTGCCTAAAACATGATTTTAGACAATATTAATGGAAAACAGCTTTTTTTTTAATCACATTTGAAAACCCTTGTATATTGTATTCTACATCTGTCCTTCTAGTGCTGAACGTAAAAATATTATTTTAGACCCTTTTCATGCAAAATGTATAAAAAATATGTTTCACGTTTGTTATAAAAAAAACTTTGTATCCCTTCATATGCCGAACTAGTTGCATTGTGGATTTTGCCTAAAACATGATTTTAGACAATATTCATTGAAAAAAGCTTTTTAAAAAAATCACATTTGAAAACACTTGTATGTTGTATTCTACATAAATCCTTCTAGTGCTGAACGTTAAAAAAAATATTTTAGACCCTTTTCATGCAAAATGTATAAAAAATATTTTCTCGTTTGTTATAAAAAAAACTTTGTATCCCTTCATATGCCGAACTAGTTGCATTGTGGATTTTGCCTAAAACATGATTTTAGACAATATTAATGGAAAAAAGCTTTTTTTTTAAATCACATTTGAAAACCCTTGTATGTTGTATTCTACATCTGTCCTTCTAGTGCTGAACGTAAAAAAAAAATATTTTAGACCCTTTTCATGCAAAATGTATAAAAAAATATGTTTCACGTTTGTTTAAAAAAACTTTGTATCCCTTCATATGCCGAACTAGTTGCATTGTGGATTTTGCCTAAAACATGATTTTAGACAATATTAATTGAAAAAAGCTTTTTAAAAAATCACATTTGAAAACCCTTGTATGTTGTATTCTACATAAATCCTTCTAGTGCTGAACGTTAAAAAAAATATTTTAGACCCTTTTCATGCAAAATGTATAAAAAATATTTTTCTCGTTTGTTATAAAAAAATTGTGTATCCCTTCATATGCCGAACTAGTTGCATTGTGGATTTTGCCTAAAACATGATTTTAGACAATATTAATGGAAACAGCTTTTTTTTATAATCACATTTGAAAACCCTTGTATATTGTATTCTACATATGTCCTTCTAGTGCTGAACGTAAAAAAAAATATTTTAGACCCTTTTCATACAAAATGTATAAAAAAATATGTTTCACGTTTAAAAAAAAACTTTGTATCCCTTCATATGCCGAACTAGTTGCATTGTGGATTTTGCCTAAAACATGATTTTAGACAATATTCATGTAAAACAGCTTTTTTTTAAAATCACATTTGAAAACCCTTGTATGTTGTATTCTACATATGTCCTTCTAGTGCTGAACGTGAAAAAAATATTTTAGACCCTTTTCATGCAAAATGTATAAAAAATATGTTTCACGTTTGTTATAAAAAAAAACTTTGTATCCCTTCATATGCCGAACTAGTTGCATTGTGGATTTTGCCTAAAACATGATTTTAGACAATATTCATTGAAAAAAAGCTTTTTAAAAAATCACATTTGAAAAACCCTTGTATGTTGTATTCTACATATGTCCTTCTAGTGCTGAACGTTAAAAAAAATATTTTAGACCCTTTTCATGCAAAATGTATAAAAAATATGTTTCACGTTTGTTATAAAAAAAAACTTTGTATCCCTTCATATGCCGAACTAGTTGCATTGTGGATTTTGCCTAAAACATGATTTTAGACAATATTCATTGAAAAAAGCTTTTTAAAAAAGCACATTTGAAAACCCTTGTATGTTGTATTCTACATAAATCCTTCTAGTGCTGAACGTAAAAAAAATATTTTAGACCCTTTTCATGCAAAATGTATAAAAAAATATTTTTCTCGTTTGTTATAAAAAAAAATTGTATATCCCTTCATATGCCGAACTAGTTGCATTGTGGATTTTGCCTAAAACATGATTTTAGACAATATTCATGGTAAACAGCTTTTTTTTAAATCAAATTTGAAAAACCTTGTCTATTGTATTCTACATCTGTCCTTCTAGTGCTGAATGTAAAACAATAATATTTTAGACCCTTTTCAAACAAAATGTATAAGAAATATGTTTCACGTTTGTTACAAAAAAACTTTGTATCCCTTCATATGCCGAACTAGTTGCATTGTGGATTTTGCCTAAAACATGATTTTAGACAATATTCATGGAAAACAGCTTTTATTAAATCACATTTGAAAACCCTTGTATGTTGTATTCTACATATGTCCTTCTAGTGCTGAACGTTAAAAAATATTATTTTAGACCCTTTTCATGCAAAATGTATAAAAATATGTTTCACGTTTGTTATAAAAAAAACTTTGTATCCCTTCATATGCCGAACTAGTTGCATTGTGGATTTTGCCTAAAACATGATTTTAGACAATATTCATTGAAAAAAGCTTTTTAAAAAATCACATTTGAAAACACTTGTATGTTGTATTCTACATAAATCCTTCTAGTGCTGAACGTTAAAAAAAATATTTTAGACCCTTTTCATGCAAAATGTATAAAAAATATGTTTCACGTTTGTTATAAAAAAAACTTTGTATCCCTTCATATGCCGAACTAGTTGCATTGTGGATTTTGCCTAAAACATGATTTTAGACAATATTCATTGAAAAAAGCTTTTTAAAAAAAGCACATTTGAAAACCCTTGTATGTTGTATTCTACATAAATCCTTCTAGTGCTGAACGTTAAAAAAAATATTTTAGACCCTTTTCATGCAAAATGTATAAAAAATATTTTTCTCGTTTGTTATAAAAAAATTGTATATCCCTTCATATGCCGAACTAGTTGCATTGTGGATTTTGCCTAAAACATGATTTTAGACAATATTAATGGTAAACAGCTTTTTTTTTTAATCACATTTGAAAACCCTTGTATATTGTATTCTACATCTGTCCTTCTAGTGCTGAACGTAAAAAAATAATATTTTAGACCCTTTTCATACAAAATGTATAAAAAAATATGTTTCACGTTTGTTATAAAAAAACTTTGTATCCCTTCATATGCCGAACTAGTTGCATTGTGGATTTTGCCTAAAACATGATTTTAGACAATATTAATGTAAAAAAGCTTTTTTAAAAATCACATTTGAAAACCCTTGTATGTTGTATTCTACATATGTCCTTCTAGTGCTGAACGTAAAAAAAAATATTTTAGACCCTTTTCATGCAAAATGTATAAAAAATATGTTTCACGTTTGTTATAAAAAAAACTTTGTATCCCTTCATATGCCGAACTAGTTGCATTGTGGATTTTGCCTAAAACATGATTTTAGACAATATTCATGGAAAAACAGCTTTTTATTAAATCACATTTGAAAACCCTTGTATGTTGTATTCTACATATGTCCTTCTAGTGCTGAACGTTAAAAAAATATTTTAGACCCTTTTCATGCAAAATGTATAAAAAATATGTTTCACGTTTGTTATAAAAAAAACTTTGTATCCCTTCATATGCCGAACTAGTTGCATTGTGGATTTTGCCTAAAACATGATTTTAGAAAATATTCATTGAAAAAAGCTTTTAAAAAAATCACATTTGAAAACCCTTGTATGTTGTATTCTACATAAATCCTTCTAGTGCTGAACGTTAAAAAAAATATTTTAGACCCTTTTCATGCAAAATGTATAAAAAAAATGTTTCTCGTTTGTTATAAAAAAAATTGTGTATCCCTTCATATGCCGAACTAGTTGCATTGTGGATTTTGCCTAAAACATGATTTTAGACAATATTAATGGAAAACAGCTTTTTTTTAAATCACATTTGAAAACCCTTGTATATTGTATTCTACATCTGTCCTTCTAGTGCTGAACGTAAAAAAATAATATTTTAGGCCCTTTTCATACAAAATGTATAAAAAATATGTTTCACGTTTGTTATAAAAAAAACGTTGTATCCCTTCATATGCCGAACTAGTTGCATTGTGGATTTTGCCTAAAACATGATTTTAGACAATATTAATTGAAAAAAGCTTTTTATAAAATCACATTTGAAATCCCTTGTATGTTGCATTCTACATATATCCTTCTAGTGCTGAACGTAAAAAAAAATATTTTAGACCCTTTTCATGCAAAATGTATAAAAAATATTTTTCTTGTTTGTTATAAAAAAAACTTTGTATCCCTTCATATGCCGAACTAGTTGCATTGTGGATTCAGCCTAAAACATGATTTTAGACAATATTAATGGTAAAACAGCTTTTTTTTAAATCACATTTGAAAACCCTTGTATATTGTATTCTACATCTGTCCTTCTAGTGCTGAACGTAAAAAAAATATTTTAGACCCTTTTCATGCAAAATGTATAAAAAATATTTTTCACGTTTGTTAAAAAAAAACTTTGTATCCCTTCATATGCCGAACTAGTTGCATTGTGGATTTTGCCTAAAACATGATTTTAGAAAATATTAATTGAAAAAAGCTTTTTAAAAAAAATCACATTTGAAAACCCTTGTATGTTGTATTCTACATATGTCCTTCTAGTGCTGAACGTAAAAAAAATATTTTAGACCCTTTTCATGCAAAATGTATAAAAAATATGTTTCACGTTTGTTATAAAAAAAACTTTGTATCCCTTCATATGCCGAACTAGTTGCATTGTGGATTTTGCCTAAAACATGATTTTAGACAATATTAATTGTAAAAAAGCTTTTTTTTTAAAATCACATTTGAAAACCCTTGTATGTTGTATTCTACATATGTCCTTCTAGTGCTGAACGTAAAAAAAATATTTTAGACCCTTTTCATGCAAAATGTATAAAAAATATGTTTCACGTTTGTTATAAAAAAAACTTTGTATCCCTTCATATGCCGAACTAGTTGCATTGTGGATTTTGCCTAAAACATGATTTTAGAAAATATTCATTGAAAAACAGTTTTTTTTAAATCACATTTGAAGACCCTTGTATGTTGTATTCTACATAAATCCTTCTAGTGCTGAACGTTAAAAAAAATGTTTTAGACCTTTTTCATGCAAAATGTATAAAAAATATGTTTCACGTTTGTTAAAAAAAAACTTTGTATCCCTTCATATGCCGAACTAGTTGCATTGTGGATTTAGCCTAAAACATGATTTTAGACAATATTAATTGAAAAAAGCTTTTAAAAAAATCACATTTGAAAACC
The DNA here is from genome assembly GCF_020615455.1 of Coregonus clupeaformis. Classification (NCBI taxonomy): domain Eukaryota; kingdom Metazoa; phylum Chordata; class Actinopteri; order Salmoniformes; family Salmonidae; genus Coregonus; species Coregonus clupeaformis. The sequence goes on from NW_025536628.1 coordinate 37,168, forward strand.
CTTGTATGTTGTATTCTACATAAATCCTTCTAGTGCTGAACGTTAAAAAAAAATATTTTAGACCCTTTTCATGCAAAATGTATAAAAAATATATTTCACGTTTGTTATAAAAAAAATTGTATATCCCTTCATATGCCGAACTAGTTGCATTGTGGATTTTGCCTAAAACATGATTTTAGACAATATTAATGGTAAACAGCTTTTTTTTTAAATCACATTTGAAAACCCTTGTATATTGTATTCTACATCTGTCCTTCTAGTGCTGAACGTAAAAAAATAATATTTTAGGCCCTTTTCATACAAAATGTATAAAAAATATGTTTCACGTTTGTTATAAAAAAAACTTTGTATCCCTTCATATGCCGAACTAGTTGCATTGTGGATTTTGCCTAAAACATGATTTTAGACAATATTCATGTAAAAAAGCTTTTTTTAAAAATCACATTTGAAAACCCTTGTATGTTGTATTCTACATATGTCCTTCTAGTGCTGAACGTTAAAAAAAATATTTTAGACCCTTTTCATGCAAAATGTATAAAAAATATGTTTCACGTTTGTTATAAAAAAAACTTTGTATCCCTTCATATGCCGAACTAGTTGCATTGTGGATTTTGCCTAAAACATGATTTTAGACAATATTCATTGAAAAAAGCTTTTTTTTATAAATCACATTTGAAAACCCTTGTATGTTGTATTCTACATATGTCCTTCTAGTGCTGAACGTTAAAAAAATATTTTAGACCCTTTTCATGCAAAATGTATAAAAAATGTTTCACGTTTGTTAAAAAAAAACTTTGTATCCCTTCATATGCCGAACTAGTTGCATTGTGGATTTTGCCTAAAACATGATTTTAGACAATATTAATTGAAAAAAGCTTTTTTTTAAATTACATTTGAAAACCCTTGTATGTTGTATTCTACATATGTCCTTCTAGTGCTGAACGTTAAAAAAAATATTTTAGACCCTTTTCATGCAAAATGTATAAAAAATATACTTTCACGTTTGTTATAAAAAAAACTTTGTATCCCTTCATATGCCGAACTAGTTGCATTGTGGATTTTGCCTAAAACATGATTTTAGAAAATATTCATTGGAAAAAGCTTTTTTTTTAAAAATCACATTTGAAAACCCTTGTATGTTGTATTCTACATCTGTCCTTCTAGTGCTGAACGTTAAAAAAAAATATTTTAGACCCTTTTCAATCAAAATGTATAAAAAATATGTTTCACGTTTGTTATAAAAAAAACTTTGTAACCCTTCATATGCCGAACTAGTTGCATTGTGGATTTTGCCTAAAACATGATTTTAGACAATATTCATGGAAAACAGGTTTTTTATAAATCACATTTGAAAACATTTGTATATAGTATTCTACATCTGTCCGTCTAGTGCTGAACGTAAAAAAAATATTTTAGACCCTTTTCATGCAAAATGTATAAAAAGTATTTTTCTCGTTTGTTATAAAAAAACTGTGTATCCCTTCATATGCCGAACTAGTTGCATTGTGGATTTTGCCTAAAACATGATTTTAGACAATATTCATTGAAAAACAGCTTTTTAAAAAATCACATTTGAAAAACCCTTGTATGTTGTATTCTACATAAGTCCTTCTAGTGCTGAACGTTAAAAAAAATATTTTAGACCCTTTTCATGCAAAATGTATAAAAAATATGTTTTCACGTTTGTTATAAAAAAAACTTTGTATCCCTTCATATGCCGAACTAGTTGCATTGTGGATTTTGCCTAAAACATGATTTTAGACAATATTAATTGAAAACAGCTTTTTTTTAAAATCACATTTGAAAACCCTTGTATGTTGTATTCTACATCTGTCCTTCTAGTGCTGAACGTTAAAAAAAAATATTTTAGACCCTTTTCATGCAAAATGTATAAAAAAATATGTTTCACGTTTGTTATAAAAAAAACTTTGTATCCCTTCATATGCCGAACTAGTTGCATTGTGGATTTTGCCTAAAACATGATTTTAGACAATATTCATTGAAAAACAGCTTTTTTAAAAATCACATTTGAAAACCCTTGTATGTTGTATTCTACATAAGTCCTTCTAGTGCTGAACGTTAAAAAAAATATTTTAGACCCTTTTCATGCAAAATGTATAAAAAATATGTTTTCACGTTTGTTAAAAAAAAACTTTGTATCCCTTCATATGCCGAACTAGTTGCATTGTGGATTTTGCCTAAAACATGATTTTAGACAATATTAATTGAAAAAAGCTTTTTTTAAAAAATCACATTTGAAAACCCTTGTATGTTGTATTCTACATATGTCCTTCTAGTGCTGAACGTTAAAAAAAATATTTTAGACCCTTTTCATGCAAAATGTATAAAAAAATATTTTCACGTTTGTTATAAAAAAAATTGTGTATCCCTTCATATGCCGAACTAGTTGCATTGTGGATTTTGCCTAAAACATGATTTTAGACAATATTAATGGAAAAAAGCTTTTTTTAAAATCACATTTGAAAACCCTTGTATGTCGTATTCTACATATGTCCGTCTAGTGCTGAACAAAAAAAAATAATTTAGACCTTTTTCATGCAAAATGTATAAAAAATATGTTTCACGTTTGTTATAAAAAAAAACTTGTATCCTTTCATATGCCGAACTAGTTGCATTGTGGATTTTGACTAAAACATGATTTTAGACAATATTCATTGAAAAAAGCTTTTTTTTTAATCACATTTGAAAACCCTTGTATGTCGTATTCTACATATGTCCGTCTAGTGCTGAACGTAAAAAAAAATATTTTAGACCCTTTTCAACCAAAATGTATAAAAAATATGTTTCACGTTTGATATAAAAAAAACTTGTATCCTTTCATATGCCGAACTAGTTGCATTGTGGATTTTGCCTAAAACATGATTTTAGACAATATTAAGGTAAAACAGCTTTTTTTTTAAAATCACATTTGAAAACCCTTGTATATTGTATTCTACATATGTCCTTCTAGTGCTGAACGTAAAAAAAAATATTTTAGACCCTTTTCATGCAAAATGTATAAAAAATATTTTTCACGTTTGTTATAAAAAAAACTTTGTATCCCTTCATATGCCGAACTAGTTGCATTGTGGATTTTGCCTAAAACATGATTTTAGACAATATTCATGAAAAAGCTTTTTTTAAAAATCACATTTGAAAAACCCTTGTATGTTGTATTCTACATAAGTCCTTCTAGTGCTGAACTAAAAATAATATTTTAGACCCTTTTCATGCAAAATGTATAAAAAATATGTTTCACGTTTGTTAAAAAAAAAACTTTGTATCCCTTCATATGCCGAACTAGTTGCATTGTGGATTTTGCCTAAAACATGATTTTAGACAATATTCATTGAAAAAAGCTTTTAAAAAAAGCACATTTGAAAACCCTTGTATGTTGTATTCTACATAAATCCTTCTAGTGCTGAACGTTAAAAAAAATATTTTAGACCCTTTTCATGCAAAATGTATAAAAAATATTTTTCTCGTTTGTTATAAAAAAAAATTATATCCCTTCATATGCCGAACTAGTTGCATTGTGGATTTTGCCTAAAACATGATTTTAGACAATATTAATGGTAAACAGCTTTTTTTTTTATCACATTTGAAAACCCTTGTATATTGTATTCTACATCTGTCCTTCTAGTGCTGAACGTAAAAAAATAATATTTTAGGCCCTTTTCATACAAAATGTATAAAAAATATGTTTCACGTTTGTTAAAAAAAAACTTTGTATCCCTTCATATGCCGAACTAGTTGCATTGTGGATTTTGCCTAAAACATGATTTTAGACAATATTAATTGAAAACAGCTTTTTAAAAAAATCACATTTGAAAACCCTTGTATGTTGTATTCTACATCTATCCTTCTAGTGCTGAACGTTAAAAAAAATATTTTAGACCCTTTTCATGCAAAATGTATAAAAAAATATGTTTTCACGTTTGTTATAAAAAAATTTGTATCCCTTCATATGCCGAACTAGTTGCATTGTGGATTTTGCCTAAAACATGATTTTAGACAATATTAATGGTAAACAGCTTTTTTTTTTATCACATTTGAAAACCCTTGTATATTGTATTCTACATCTGTCCTTCTAGTGCTGAACATAAAAATATTATTTTAGACCCTTTTCTTGCAAAATGTATAAAAAATATGTTTCACGTTTGTTAAAAAAAACTTTGTATCCCTTCATATGCCGAACTAGTTGCATTGTGGATTTTGCCTAAAACATGATTTTAGACAATATTAATTGAAAAAAGCTTTTTAAAAATCACATTTGAAAACCCTTGTATGTTGTATTCTACATAAGTCCTTCTAGTGCTGAACGTAAAAAAAAATATTTTAGACCCTTTTCTTGCAAAATGTATAAAAATATGTTTCACGTTTGTTAAAAAAAAACTTTGTATCCCTTCATATGCCGAACTAGTTGCATTGTGGATTTTGCCTAAAACATGATTTTAGACAATATTCATGTAAAACTGCTTTTTTTTTAATGACATTTGAAAACCCTTGTATGTTGTATTCTACATCTGTCCTTCTAGTGCTGAACGTAAAAAAATAAATATTTTAGACCCTTTTCATGCAAAATGTATAAAAAATATGTTTCACGTTTGTTATAAAAAAAACTTTGTATCCCTTCATATGCCGAACTAGTTGCATTGTGGATTTTGCCTAAAACATGATTTTAGACAATATTCATTGAAAAAAGCTTTTAAAAATCACATTTGAAAAACACTTGTATGTTGTATTCTACATATATCCTTCTAGTGCTGAACTTAAAAAAAAATATTTTAGACCCTTTTCATGCAAAATGTATAAAAAATATGTTTCACGTTTGTTAAAAAAAAACTTTGTATCCCTTCATATGCCGAACTAGTTGCATTGTGGATTTTGCCTAAAACATGATTTTAGACAATATACATTGAAAAAAGCTTTTTAAAAAAGCACATTTGAAAACCCTTGTATGTTGTATTCTACATAAATCCATCTAGTGCTGAACGTTAAAAAAAATATTTTAGAACCTTTTCATGCAAAATGTATAAAAAACATTTTTCTCGTTTGTTATAAAAAAATTGTATATCCCTTCATATGCCGAACTAGTTGCATTGTGGATTTTGCCTAAAACATGATTTTAGACAATATTAATGTAAAACAGCTTTTTTTTTAAATCACATTTGAAAACCCTTGTATATTGTATTCTACATCTGTCCTTCTAGTGCTGAACGTAAAAAAATAATATTTTAGACCCTTTTCATGCAAAATGTATAAAAAAATGTTTCACGTTTGTTAAAAAAAAACTTTGTATCCCTTCATATGCCGAACTAGTTGCATTGTGGATTTTGCCTAAAACATGATTTTAGACAATATTCATTGAAAAACAGCTTTTTAAAAAATCACATTTGAAAACCCTTGTATGTTGTATTCTACATATGTCCTTCTAGTGCTGAACGTTAAAAAAAAATATTTTAGACCCTTTTCATGCAAAATGTATAAAAAATATGTTTTCACGTTTGTTATAAAAAAAACTTGTGTATCCCTTCATATGCCGAACTAGTTGCATTGTGGATTTTGCCTAAAACATGATTTTAGACAATATTAATGGAAAAAAGCTTTTTTTTTAAATCACATTTGAAAACCCTTGTATGTTGTATTCTACATATGTCCTTCTAGTGCTGAACGTTAAAAAAAATATTTTAGACCCTTTTCAATCAAAATGTAAAAAAATATGTTTCACGTTTAAAAAAAACTTTGTATCCCTTCATATGCCGAACTAGTTGCATTGTGGATTTTGCCTAAAACATAATTTTAGACAATATTAATGGAAAACAGTTTTTTTTTTAAATCACATTTGAAAACCCTTGTATATTTTATTCTACATATATCCTTCTAGTGTTGAACGTAAAAAAAAATATTTTAGACCCTTTTCATGCAAAATGTATAAAAAATATGTTTCACGTTTGTTAAAAAAAAACTTTGTATCCCTTCATATGCCGAACTAGTTGCATTGTGGATTTTGCCTAAAACATGATTTTAGACAATATTCATGTAAAACAGCTTTTTTTTAAATTACATTTGAAAACCCTTGTATATTGTATTCTACATCTGTCCTTCTAGTGCTGAACGTAAAAAAATAATATTTTAGACCCTTTTCATGCAAAATGTATAAAAAATATGTTTCACGTTTGTTATAAAAAAAACTTTGTATCCCTTCATATGCCGAACTAGTTGCATTGTGGATTTTGCCTAAAACATGATTTTAGACAATATTCATTGAAAAAAGCTTTTAAAAAAATCACATTTAAAAACACTTGTATGTTGTATTCTACATAAATCCTTCTAGTGCTGAACTTAAAAAAAAATATTTTAGACCCTTTTCATGCAAAATGTATAAAAAATATGTTTCACGTTTGTTAAAAAAAAAACTTTGTATCCCTTCATATGCCGAACTAGTTGCATTGTGGATTTTGCCTAAAACATGATTTTAGACAATATTCATTGAAAAACAGCTTTTTAAAAAGCACATTTGAAAACCCTTGTATGTTGTATTCTACATATGTCCTTCTAGTGCTGAACGTTAAAAAAAATATTTTAGACCCTTTTCATGCAAAATGTATAAAAAATATATTTCACGTTTGTTATAAAAAAAATTGTATATCCCTTCATATGCCGAACTAGTTGCATTGTGGATTTTGCCTAAAACATGATTTTAGACAATATTAATGGTAAAAAGCTTTTTTTTAAATCACATTTGAAAACCCTTGTATATTGTATTCTACATCTGTCCTTCTAGTGCTGAACCTAAAAAAATAATATTTTAGGCCCTTTTCAAACAAAATGTATAAAAAATATGTTTCACGTTTGTTAAAAAAAAACTTTGTATCCCTTCATATGCCGAACTAGTTGCATTGTGGATTTTGCCTAAAACATGATTTTAGACAATATTAATTGAAAAAAGCTTTTTAAAAAAGCACATTTGAAAACCCTTGTATGTTGTATTCTACATAAATCCTTCTAGTGCTGAACGTTAAAAAAAATATTTTAGACCCTTTTCATGCAAAATGTATAAAAAATATTTTTCTCGTTTGTTATAAAAAAAATTGTATATCCCTTCATATGCCGAACTAGTTGCATTGTGGATTTTGCCTAAAACATGATTTTAGACAATATTAATGGAAAACAGCTTTTTTTTTAAAATCACATTTGAAAACCCTTGTCTATTGTATTCTACATCTGTCCTTCTAGTGCTGAACGTAAAAAAATAATATTTTAGACCCTTTTCAAACAAAATGTATAAGAAATATGTTTCACGTTTGTTAAAAAAAAACTTTGTATCCCTTCATATGCCGAACTAGTTGCATTGTGGATTTTGCCTAAAACATGATTTTAGACAATATTAATGTGAAAACAGCTTTTTTTTTAAAATCACATTTGAAAACCCTTGTATATTGTATTCTACATCTGTCCTTCTAGTGCTGAACGTAAAAATAATATTTTAGACCCTTTTCATGCAAAATGTATAAAAAATATGTTTCACGTTTAAAAAAAAAAAACTTTGTATCCCTTCATATGCCGAACTAGTTGCATTGTGGATTTTGCCTAAAACATGATTTTAGACAATATTAATGTGAAAAAAGCTTTTTTTTAAAATCACATTTGAAAACCCTTGTATGTTGTATTCTACATATGTCCTTCTAGTGCTGAACTTAAAAAAAATATTTTAGACCCTTTTCATGCAAAATGTATAAAAAATATGTTTCACGTTTGTTAAAAAAAAACTTTGTATCCCTTCATATGCCGAACTAGTTGCATTGTGGATTTTGCCTAAAACATGATTTTAGACAATATTCATTGAAAAAAGCTTTTAAAAAAAGCACATTTGAAAAACCCTTGTATGTTGTATTCTACATATATCCTTCTAGTGCTGAACGTTAAAAAAAATATTTTAGACCCTTTTCATGCAAAATGTATAAAAAAAATGTTTCTCGTTTGTTATAAAAAAAATTGTATATCCCTTCATATGCCGAACTAGTTGCATTGTGGATTTTGCCTAAAACATGATTTTAGACAATATTCATGGTAAAACAGCTTTTTTTTAATCACATTTGAAAACCCTTGTATATTGTATTCTACATCTGTCCTTCTAGTGCTGAACGTAAAAAAATAATATTTTAGGCCCTTTTCAAACAAAATGTATAAAAAATGTTTCACGTTTGTTAAAAAAAAACTTTGTATCCCTTCATATGCCGAACTAGTTGCATTGTGGATTTTGCCTAAAACATGATTTTAGACAATATTAATTGAAAAAAGCTTTTTAAAAAAAATCACATTTGAAAACCCTTGTATGTTGTATTCTACATAAGTCCTTCTAGTGCTGAACGTTAAAAAAAAATATTTTAGACCCTTTTCATGCAAAATGTATAAAAAATATGTTTTCACGTTTGTTATAAAAAAAACTTTGTGTATCCCTTCATATGCCGAACTAGTTGCATTGTGGATTTTGCCTAAAACATGATTTTAGACAATATTAATGGTAAAACAGCTTTTTTTTAAATCACATTTGAAAACCCTTGTATGTTGTATTCTACATATGTCCTTCTAGTGCTGAACGTTAAAAAAAAATATTTTAGACCCTTTTCATGCAAAATGTATAAAAAATATGTTTTCACGTTTGTTATAAAAAAAACTTTGTATCCCTTCATATGCCGAACTAGTTGCATTGTGGATTTTGCCTAAAACATGATTTTAGACAATATTAATGGTAAAACAGCTTTTTTTTTAAAATCACATTTGAAAACCCTTGTATATTGTATTCTACATCTGTCCTTCTAGTGCTGAACGTAAAAAAATAATATTTTAGACCCTTTTCAAACAAAATGTATAAAAAATGTTTCACGTTTGTTAAAAAAAAACTTTGTATCCCTTCATATGCCGAACTAGTTGCATTGTGGATTTTGCCTAAAACATGATTTTAGACAATATTAATGGTAAACAGCTTTTTTTTTAAATCACATTTGAAAACCCTTGTATATTGTATTCTACATCTGTCCTTCTAGTGCTGAACGTAAAAAAAATATTTTAGACCCTTTTCATGCAAAATGTATAAAAAATATGTTTCACGTTTGTTATAAAAAAAACTTTGTATCCCTTCATATGCCGAACTAGTTATATTGTGGATTTTGCCTAAAACATGATTTTAGACAATATTCATTGAAAAACAGCTTTTAAAAATCACATTTGAAAAACCCTTGTATGTTGTATTCTACATAAGTCCTTCTAGTGCTGAACTTAAAAAAAATATTTTAGACCCTTTTCATGCAAAATGTATAAAAAATATGTTTCACGTTTGTTATAAAAAAAACTTTGTATCCCTTCATATGCCGAACTAGTTGCATTGTGGATTTTGCCTAAAACATGATTTTAGACAATATTAATTGAAAAAAGCTTTTTAAAAAAAGCACATTTGAAAACCCTTGTATGTTGTATTCTACATAAATCCTTCTAGTGCTGAACGTTAAAAAAAATATTTTAGACCCTTTTCATGCAAAATGTATAAAAAATATTTTTCTCGTTTGTTATAAAAAAAATTGTATATCCCTTCATATGCCGAACTAGTTGCATTGTGGATTTTGCCTAAAACATGATTTTAGACAATATTAATGGTAAACAGCTTTTTTTTTAATCACATTTGAAAACCCTTGTATATTGTATTCTACATCTGTCCTTCTAGTGCTGAACCTAAAAAAATAATATTTTAGGCCCTTTTCAAACAAAATGTATAAAAAAAAATTCACGTTTGTTAAAAAAAAACTTTGTATCCCTTCATATGCCGAACTAGTTGCATTGTGGATTTTGCCTAAAACATGATTTTAGACAATATTAATTGAAAAAAGCTTTTAAAAAAAGCACATTTGAAAACCCTTGTATGTTGTATTCTACATAAATCCTTCTAGTGCTGAACGTAAAAAAAAATATTTTAGACCCTTTTCATGCAAAATGTATAAAAAAAATGTTTCTCGTTTGTTATAAAAAAATTGTATATCCCTTCATATGCCGAACTAGTTGCATTGTGGATTTTGCCTAAAACATGATTTTAGACAATATTAATGGTAAACAGCTTTTTTTTTAATCACATTTGAAAACCCTTGTATATTGTATTCTACATCTGTCCTTCTAGTGCTGAACGTAAAAAAAAATATTTTAGACCCTTTTCAAACAAAATGTATAAAAAAATGTTTCACGTTTGTTAAAAAAAAACTTTGTATCCCTTCATATGCCGAACTAGTTGCATTGTGGATTTTGCCTAAAACATGATTTTAGACAATATTCATGTAAAACTGCTTTTTTTTTAAAATTACATTTGAAAACCCTTGTATATTGTATTCTACATCTGTCCTTCTAGTGCTGAACGTAAAAATATTATTTTAGACCCTTTTCTTGCAAAATGTATAAAAAATATGTTTCACGTTTGTTATAAAAAAACTTTGTATCCCTTCATATGCCGAATTAGTTATATTGTGGATTTTGCCTAAAACATGATTTTAGGAAATATTCATTGAAAAAAGCTTTAAAGAAAATCACATTTAAAAACACTTGTATGTTGTATTCTACATAAATCCTTCTAGTGCTGAACTTTAAAAAAAAATATTTTAGACCCTTTTCATGCAAAATGTATAAAAAATATGTTTCACGTTTGTTATAAAAAAAACTTTGTATCCCTTCATATGCCGAACTAGTTGCATTGTGGATTTTGCCTAAAACATGATTTTAGACAATATTAATGGTAAACAGCTTTTTTTTTAATCACATTTGAAAACCCTTGTATATTGTATTCTACATCTGTCCTTCTAGTGCTGAACGTAAAAAATAATATTTTAGGCCCTTTTCATGCAAAATGTATAAAAAATATGTTTCACGTTTGTTATAAAAAAAACTTTGTATCCCTTCATATGCCGAACTAGTTGCATTGTGGATTTTGCCTAAAACATGATTTTAGACAATATTAATTGAAAAAAGCTTTTAAAAAAATCACATTTGAAAACCCTTGTATGTTGTATTCTACATAAATCCTTCTAGTGCTGAACGTTAAAAAAAATATTTTAGACCCTTTTCATGCAAAATGTATAAAAAATATTTTTCACGTTTGTTATAAAAAAAACTTTGTATCCCTTCATATGCCGAACTAGTTGCATTGTGGATTTTGCCTAAAACATGATTTTAGACAATATTTATGTAAAACAGCTTTTTTTTTAAATCACATTTGAAAACCCTTGTATATTGTATTCTACATCTGTCCTTCTAGTGCTGAACGTAAAAATATTATTTTAGACCCTTTTCATGCAAAATGTATAAAAAATATGTTTCACGTTTGTTATAAAAAAAACTGTGTATCCCTTCATATGCCGAACTAGTTGCATTGTGGATTTTGACTAAAACATGATTTTAGAAAATATTCATTGAAAAAAGCTTTTAAAAAATCACATTTGAAAACCATGTATGTTGTATTCTACATAAATCCTTCTAGTGCTGAACTTTAAAAAAAATATTTTAGACCCTTTTCATGCAAAATGTATAAAAAATATATTTCACGTTTGTTATAAAAAAAAATTATATCCCTTCATATGCCGAACTAGTTGCATTGTGGATTTTGCCTAAAACATGATTTTAGACAATATTCATGGTAAAACAGCTTTTTTTTTAATCACATTTGAAAACCCTTGTATATTGTATTCTACATCTGTCCTTCTAGTGCTGAACCTAAAAAAATAATATTTTAGGCCCTTTTCAAACAAAATGTATAAAAAATGTTTCACGTTTGTTAAAAAAAAAACTTTGTATCCCTTCATATGCCGAACTAGTTGCATTGTGGATTTTGCCTAAAACATGATTTTAGACAATATTCATTGAAAAAAGCTTTTTAAAAAAAGCACATTTGAAAACCCTTGTATGTTGTATTCTACATAAATCCTTCTAGTGCTGAACGTTAAAAAAAATATTTTAGACCCTTTTCATGCAAAATGTATAAAAAATATTTTCTCGTTTGTTATAAAAAAGTTGTATATCCCTTCATATGCCGAACTAGTTGCATTGTGGATTTTGCCTAAAACATGATTTTAGACAATATTAATGGTAAACAGCTTTTTTTTTAATCACATTTGAAAACCCTTGTATATTGTATTCTACATCTGTCCTTCTAGTGCTGAACGTAAAAAAATATATTTTAGACCCTTTTCAAACAAAATGTATAAAAAATGTTTCACGTTTGTTAAAAAAAAACTTTGTATCCCTTCATATGCCGAACTAGTTGCATTGTGGATTTTGCCTAAAACATGATTTTAGACAATATTCATGTAAAACTGCTTTTTTTTAAATTACATTTGAAAACCCTTGTATATTGTATTCTACATCTGTCCTTCTAGTGCTGAACGTAAAAATATTATTTTAGACCCTTTTCATGCAAAATGTATAAAAAATATGTTTCACGTTTGTTATAAAAAAAACTTTGTATCCCTTCATATGCCGAACTAGTTGCATTGTGGATTTTGCCTAAAACATGATTTTAGAAAATATTCATTGAAAAAGCTTTTAAAAAAATCACATTTAAAAACACTTGTATGTTGTATTCTACATAAATCCTTCTAGTGCTGAACGTTAAAAAAAAATATTTTAGACCCTTTTCATGCAAAATGTATAAAAAATATGTTTCACGTTTGTTATAAAAAAAACTTTGTATCCCTTCATATGCCGAACTAGTTGCATTGTGGATTTTGCCTAAAACATGATTTTAGACAATATTGTACAGCTTTTTTTTTTGTCACATTTTTGAAACAAATTACATTCTCAAAACTACATGGACAAACTCCAAAACTTGGTAGTGTAAAACAAAAAATCATATCAAATTGCAAATGTATAAGTAAATGTCTCAATGTTCATAAATCTTTGCATATGATTAAGTAGCAATTTTAGACAATTCAAGTGAATAGATTTTGATCTAAAGAATGTTGATTTCAGTTAATGGTTGTTTCAAAAAGATCATTGTAAATAAAAGTGAATTGTCAAAATAGTCAAGAACATAATACCATGAATACCATATATGAATCCCTTGGAACATTTGATAAATTTATTAAGCAATTGACAGTAGGTGAAACTAGAACTTGACTAACGAAGGAGGAGTTTAAACATAGATGACAATCAAACAGTATGTAGTTACTGACAGGTGCTGTCATGACTGTGAATGCTGCCAAAATGGATGTAAAGAGCTTGACATGCAGGAAGTACAATTTCTGAACATGGAGGCACCTGGCCAAGTAAATGAACAAGGGCAACTGCCGCTGGAGGAAGAGGATAGAAGAAGAAGAGGGAGGAGGAGGGAGTAATGTGGTGGTGGAAAGGGGGAAGAGGCAAGGAGCACGAAGAAATCGGATGAAATCTGGGACACAATTATAGACCATGTCATCAACCATGGCCTCACAATGGCGGGAGGCAGGTCGCCGAGGTGAGCCTAAGCTACATCAGCTCTCCATCATCCAAACCTTTCGCAGGGAAAACAGGTGATGTAGTAGTCAATGATGGAATTATATGTTGTATAGGGATAGGATACTGTGCATAGAGCAAGAAATATATTTATTTAATATTTACTATTCATTTAGTGTGTGTGTGTGAAGGCACAGAAATACCTCAATGGGATGTTATGATATAAAAATGACGAAGAAAAATATTGGAGAAAAATAAATATGGAATATTATTTTTAATATTGATGATACAGTTAAGTAGTATTCAGTCACTGTGCAGTGATGCATTAGAATTTGTGGTAAAGTACGAAGTAAAACAAAAAAAACATAGGAAATTCTGTAAGGAATACATAAGGTATACATAAATGGAGTGTGTTTGATTATATTAGGATTGGAGACAACTGCACAGGTGGGAGGAGGAAAAACCTCAATGAACAACAAAACAAGAGATGAACAGGATGGAAATAATGCATACATTGAGAAGAGATCCGCGAAACTACAAGACAATGCATATTCAAAATGTAACTCTATAAGAATTCCACAATAGACCGGATATTGAAGAAGTATCAGATGAAATGAAAAATTTACAGGGTATATTTGAGAGGAACTCTGATAGAGTGAAAGAGTGCGGTAAGATGAAAATGAAGTTATGGTGTCATCATTATAACATTTTTACAATTAAGCAGTGGTTCCAAACTTGTTTAGTACCCACTTTATGATTTAGTATCAGGTAATCCAGGTAGGGGAAGTATTTGATATCTGACTTAACATTTCGCCTAAAAACTGCAGCTTACTGTATGATGCAATATCATTATAATCCTTATTTTGAAGAATATAACATACAATAAGAAAAGGGGTAAAGAGCGCAATTAGTGCCTATGTAAATCTATCTAATACTGTGGGTTTTACTGTAACATTTCAGTAAGTTAGTATTGATGATTTCCTCCCCTTCTGTCAAATACCCCTGTGGTACTCTCTGCATAGGGGTACATGTACTCCAGGTTTGGAACCACAGAGTAGTGGAGTAGTATATTGAACTTGTGGAGAACATAGAACATTCTATGTAATTGTTGTAACTGTAGTGTATGACTTCTTCTGTATGACTGATTTGATGTTTTTTTTATGTAGAGAATAATGGATTGGAAGGAAACGAGACCCATCACATCCTCGTGTTTGTGGATGAAGTGGAGCTTAAAAGAAGAAGATATTATTGGCAACGCATGGTGGATGTCAGGCCAGCGAGGGGGCACATAGAATATGTGTGCTGCCATAATCGAGAATGGTGTGGCTCACTCACATCCCCAGTCTGCATAAATAACAGAAGTATCGAATGATCCGAAAATGAGAGCGGTTCGTAGGGCCTCACACACAAATGTATTGTATGGGACAATGGGAATTTCCACTGGCCCGCTTATCAGGGCCTGGTTCATTACTCATCCAAGGATGTATGGTGTTCCTACCACATCCTTTCCAATATTGAGGAGTATTTCTTGGGAGGTGGAGAGGGGAGGAGCACGGGCCAAGATAGGTCTGTATGCAATGGAGCTGCGTGTGAGGAAAATAGTGTAGGGGATGGTTGGGACATGCACGGATCGCAAGGAGAATATACGTGGAGAAGAAGGGAGACAGACAGAGCGTGGGATGGTCAGGAGGGTGAGGAAGCACAGGAAGAACGTTATGTGAAAAGTTATTTACAACAGTATGAAAATTTTATTGTTTTTTTGTGGTTATATTAAGAAATAGATAATTTTTTTACTGATGTATGAGAAGTTATTTATGTGTGTGAATTTGATAATGGTAAATTTTGGCAGTATGAGTGCAATGTGTGATGTAAACTGAGGCTACTTTTACCCTAAAATCCTATTTATTTTTTTTTTTCAGTTTTATACACAATTGTATTCGTTAGCCAGAAAAAACAGGTACAGTAACATTGTAATGAAGGACTGGGCTAAGACTGAAAGGTGGACATGAGGGAGATTTTAAATGGTTCTGCCATAGTGACAAAACATCTAAACATTTTTGACTTGCAGGTGCTTACACAATCTGCCAAAGGGGACGAAGGATTTTGGGGGCACTGACTGTTAAAATGAGAAGGATATTTAGTTTTGATATTGGAAGGGGAGAGGAGTTTTGCAGGGAACCAGGGTGTGTGCCGTAACATCCACGTTATTTTGGCTAAAGCACAAGAGTGTTGAGAACGTCGTTGTTTCAAGAAAATGAGCTAAAGCAATTGAGAAGGATTTTTACATTTTCGTGGTTACTGACTCCTTATATGGGAAAGGAATTTAGTTTTGAAGCTATGAGCGAACAGTTTTAGAGAGATATGAGCTTTTGCGGGAAGATGAGAAATGTTAGTGCGGTAACTAGGATTTTGCACAATGAGAGTTGAGAGAATTGTAATTTTGTTTCAAGAAATCGAGCCAAACCAGTATGGAGAAAAATGCAATAGAAAAGTTTTGTAGCAGATTTGAAAAATATTGTATAAGTAGAAAAAAAAAATATATTAGAACTCAAACAAAAATGTATAAATAAAATTTAGTAAAAAAATATTCATATGCTGAACTAGTTTCATTGTGGATTTTGCCTTAAACATGATTTTCAGAAATATTATGTAAAATCTTATTTTTTTTTTAATTAATAAAATATATATTTAATTGTCCTTCTAGTGCTGAACCTAAAAAATATTATTTTAGACCCCTTTCATGCAAAATGTATAAAAAATATGTTTCACGCTTGTTAAAAAAAAACTTTGTATCCTTATATGCGAACTAGTTGTAATTGTGGATTTTGCCTAAAACATGATTTTTAGACAATATTCATTGAAAAAGCTTTAAAAAAAGCACATTTGAAAACCTTGTATGTTGTATTCTAATAAATCCCTTATGTGAACGTTAAAAAAATTTGACCCTTTTCATGCAAAATGTATAAAAATATGTTTCACGCTTGTTAAAAAAAAATTTTGTATCATATGCGAACTAGTTGCATATTGTGGATTTTGCCTAAAACATGATTTTAGACAATATTAATTGAAAAAGCTTAAAAAAAGCACATTTGAAAACCCTTTATGTTGTGGATTCTACATAA
>NW_025536629.1:0-54835 GCF_020615455.1 Coregonus clupeaformis
GCCCCTAAATATGATCTGGTGCAACCAATTACCTTCAGAAGTCACATAATTAGTTAAATAAAGTCCACCTGTGTTACGAATCGAAGTGTCACATGATCCTGTCACATGATCTCAGTATATATACACCTGTTCTGAAAGGCCCCAGAGTCTGCAACACCACTAAGCAAGGGGCACCACCAAGCAAGCGACACCATGAAGACCAAGGAGCACTCCAAACAGGTCAGGACAAAGTTGTGAGAAGTACTGATCAGGGGTTGGGTTATAAAAAATATCCGAAACTTTGAACATCCAACGGAGCACCATTAATCTATTTCTGTGTATGGGTGGTCCTCTGTAGCTCAGCTGGTAGAGCAAGGCGCTTATATCAGCCAAGGTAGTGGGTTCAATCCCGGGACCACCGCATACACAAAAATGTATGCACGCATGACTGTAAGTCGCTTTTGGATAAAAGCGTCTGCTAAATGACATATTATTTTTATATTTTATTTTTTTTAAATTGAAAGAATATGGCACCACAACAAACCTGCCAAGAGAGGGCCAGCCACCAAAACTCACGGACCAGGCAAGGAGGGCATTAATCAGAGAGGCAACAAAGAGACCAAAGATAACCCTGAAGGAGCTGCAAAGCTCCACAGAGGAGATTGGAGTATCTGGTCCATAGGATCACTTTGGTATTCACTCCACAGAGCTGGGGCTACGGAAGTGGCCAGAAAAAAAGCCCATCTGCTTAAAGAAAAAAATAAGCAAACACGTTTTGGTGTTCGCCAAAAGCCACGGGGAGACTCCACAAACATATGGAAGAAGGTACTCTGGTCAGATGGGACTAAAATTGAGCTTTTTGGCCATCAAGGAAAACGCTATGTCTGGCGAAACCCAACACCTTCATCACCCCCGAGAACACCATCCCCACAGTGAAGCATGGTGGTGGCAGCATCATGCTGTGTGGATGTTTTTCTCATCGGCAGGGACTGGGAAACTGGTCAGAATTGAAGGAATGATGGATGGCGCTAAATAAAGAGATATTCTTCAGGGAAACCTGTTGTTTCAGTCTTCCAGAGATTTGAGACTGGGATGGAGGTTCACCTTCCAGCAGGACAATGACCCGAAGCATAGTGATAAAGCAACATTTAAGTGGTTTAAGAGGGAAACATTTAAAATGTATTGGAATGGCTAGTCAAAGCCCAGACCACCTCAATCCAATTGAGAATCTGTGGTATGACTTAAAGATTGCTGTACACCAGCGGAACCCATCCAACTTGAAGGAGCTGGAGCAGTTTTTACTTGAAGAATGGGCAAAAATCCAAGTGGCCAAGGCTTATAGAGATATACCCAAAGAGACAAGCAGCTGTAATTGCTGCAAAGAGGTGGCTCTACAAAGTATTGACTTTGGTGGGAGGGTTAATAGTTATGCTGCACGCCAGGTTCTGTTTTTTGTCTTATTTCTTGTTTGTTTCACAATAAAAACATTTTGCATCTTCAACGTGTGTAGGGGCATGTGGTGTAAATCAATTGATACAACCCCCTACTTATGTAATCAAGGTATGTGACTACTTATGTAATCAAGGTATAATAGTGATTTATTTTTCATTCATCTTAATTACACACACATATATATATATATAGTGGGAAAAAAAGTATTTAGTCAGCCACCATTTTGCAAGTTCTCCACTTAAAAAGATGAGAGAGGCCTGTAATTTTCATCGTAGGTACATGTCAACTATGACAGACAAAATGACAAAAAAAAATCCTGGAAAATCAGGCATTGTAGGATTTTAATGAATTTATTTGCAAATTAGGAAAATAAGTATTTGGTCAATAACAAAAGTTTCTCAATACTTTGTTATATACCCTTTGTTGGCAATGATACAGGTCAAACGTTTTCTGTAAGTCTTCACAAGGTTTTCACACACTGTTGCTGGTATTTTGGGCCATTCCTCCATGCAGATCTCCTCCTAGAGCAGTGATGTTTTGGGGCTGTCGCTGGGCAACACGGACTTTCCAACTCCCTCCAAAGATTTTCTATGGGTTGAGATCTGGAGACTGGCTAGGCCACTCAGGATCTTGAAATCGCTTCTACGAAGCCACCCTTCGTTGCCGGGCGGTGTGTTTGGGATCATTGTCATGCTGAAAAGACCCAGCCACGTTTCATCTTCAATGCCCTTGCTGATGCAAGGAGGTTTTCACTCAAAATCTCAATGATACATGGCCCCATTCATTCTTTCCTTTACACGGATCAGTCGCCTGGTCCCTTTGCAGAAAAAATGAGCCCCAAAGCATGATGTTTTCCACCCTCATGTGCTTCACAGTAGGTATGGGTGTTTCTTTGGATGCAACTCAGCATTCTTTTGTCCTCCAAACACGCACGAGTTGAGTTTTTACCAAAACGTTCTATTTTGGTTTCATCTGACCATATGACATTCTTCCAATCCTCTTCTGGATCATCCAAAATGCACTCTAGCAAACTTCAGACGGGCCTGGACATGTACTGGCTTAAGCAGGGGGACAACGTCTTGCACTGCAGGATTTGAGTCCCTGGCGGCGTAGTGTGTTACTGATGGTAGGCTTTGTTACTTTGATCCCAGCTCTCTGCAGGTCATTCACTAGGGTCCCCCCGTGTGGTTCTGGGATTTTTGCTCACCGTTCTTGTGATCATTTTGATCCCACGGGGTGAGATCTTGTGTGGAGCCCCAGATCGAGGGAGATTATCAGTGGTCTTGTCTGTCTTCCATTTCTAATAATTGCTCCCACAGTTGATTTCTTCAAACCAAGCTGCTTACCTATTGCAGATTCAGTCTTCCCAGCCTGGTGCAGGTCTACCATTTTGTTTCTGGTGTCCTTTGACAGCTCTTTGGTCTTGGCCATAATGGAGTTTGAAGTGTGACTGTTTGAGGTTGTGGATAGGTGTCTTTATACTGATAACAAGTTCAAACAGGTGCCATTAATACAGGTAACGAGTGGAGGACAGAGGAGCCTCTTAAAGAGTTACAGGTCTGTGAGAGCCAGAAATCTTGCTTGTTTGTGGGTGACCAAATACTTATTTTCCACCATAATTTGCAAATAAATTCATAAAAAAATCCTACAATGTGATTTTCTGGATTTTTTTTCCTCAATTTGTCTGTCATAGTTGACGTGTACCTATGATGAAAATTACAGGCCTCTCTATCTTTTTTTAAGTGGGAGAACTTGCACAATTGGTGGCTGATTAAATACTTTTTTTCCCCACTGTATATATATATATATCATATTTCTTCAACTTTGACATAAGAGTATTTTGAGTAGATTGTTGATAAAGCAATGCCACAATTAAATACATTTGAATTCCAGGTTGTAACACAATAACATGTGGAAAAGGGGGGTGAATACTTATGCAAGGCACTTTAAATGAAAACAATGCAGTCATTACAAATTATCTCCATAATAAAAAGTGTTTTAAACTGTACATTGGATAAAGTTAAATCAAGCAGAATCATTTTTATAACTTGTCGAAGTTATATCAACTTTGACACCACAAATAATACTTAATAAGTAGAGTACTTCCTTACCTGTGGTGAGGGTTGTTGACACCAGTTGACTTCTCTTTCCATTTTCCAGCACAGTGCAGACAGTGACAGAATACTGAGTACCACGTTGCAGGTCAGAGAGAGTGATGCTGTGTGAGGATGTGGTAGTGATGTGTGGTTCTATTCCTGGACAGTGGTAGGAGATCTGGTAATGATGTTGGGTTTGGTCCAGTCCTGGTGGCTGGCTCCAGCTAACAGCAGCTGATGTGGTGTCCACTGAGTTAACAGTCAGCTGGTCTGGAGCAGGGATAACTAGTGGAAACACATTATTGTCAGTGCTACAGTTTAAAT
Organism: Coregonus clupeaformis; assembly: GCF_020615455.1. Classification (NCBI taxonomy): domain Eukaryota; kingdom Metazoa; phylum Chordata; class Actinopteri; order Salmoniformes; family Salmonidae; genus Coregonus; species Coregonus clupeaformis. The sequence continues at coordinate 3,852 of NW_025536629.1, forward strand.
CCAATTGCAATTCCTTTTGATATGATAAGAAATATCCTAAAGCAGAAGTCTTATAACAGAGGTTAGATTTGTAACGGTAACAAACATTACAAGTTTCTGTTATATTCATTAAGCATTGGCACTGCACCCCTAAACTGTGCCACGCAAAAAATGAAGAATTTTAATGAAAAGAAAACTGTGACAAACAATAAAGAGTTTCCAAATGCTATATATCTATTTTCAGAAATGTTGGTGAATGAGATTTTATTGTTTAAATAATCTATTAAAGAGAGTGTGTTTTTCAAAATAAATTATGTCTTGTTGTATAATTAAGGTTGTTTAATGACAGACATATATTTGCTTTAAAAAATCACTTCATGGTTTAATTTCAGAAAACAAATATGAATGTTCTTTTTTTGCGAAAATTCTATATATTCACCTCACTCTCAGAGAAATAAGTAGTACTGCTTGGTTTTGCAATGTCAAATGTAACAAATAACTACATTTTTAATAAAGAACTGTATAAACACACAGCATATACCGTACCAGTCAAAAAGTTTGAACACACCTATCATTCCAGGGTTTTTCTTTAGTTTTACTATTTTCTACATTGTAGACATCAAAACTATGAAATAACACATATGGAATCATCTAGTAAGCAAAAAAATGTTAAACATATCAAATGTATTTTATATTTGAAATTCTTCAAATAGCCACCCTTTGCCTTGATGAAAGCTTTGCACACTCTTGGCATTCTCTCAACCAGCTTCATGAGGTAGTCACCTGGAAAACATTTCAATTAACAGGTGTGCCTTCTTAAAAGTGAATTTGTGGAACTTCTTTCCTTCAAAATTAATTTGAGCCAATCAGTTGTGTTGTGACAAGGTAGATGGGGTGTACAGAAGATAGCCCTATTTGGTAAAAGACCAAGTCCATACTATGGCAAGAACAGTTTATATAAGGAAGTGAAATAAGTCCATCATTACTTTAAGACATGAATGTCAGTCAATCCGAAAATGTCAAGAACTTTTGAAAGTTTCTTCAAGTGCAGTCGAAAAACCATCAAGCGCTATGATGAAACTGGCTCTCTCTGAGAGGACCGCCACAGGAAAAGGAAGACCCAGAGTTCTACCTCTGCTGCAGAGGATAAGTTCATTAGATTTACCAGCCTTAGAAATCGGGCAATTAACTGCACCATCCGCCGTGGTTCTTTGTGAGACGAGAGTAGGTGAATGGATAATCTCAGCATGTGTGGTTCCCACCGTGAAGCATGGAGGATAAGGTGTGATGGTGTAAAGGGGGTGCTTTGCTGGTGACACTCTCAGTGATTTATTTAGAATTCAAGCACACTAACCAGCATGGCTACCACAGCATTCTGCAGCAATACGCCATCCCATCTGTTTTGGGCTTAAATGGGACCATCATTTGTTTATCAACAGGACAATGACCCAACACACCTCAGGCTGTGTAAATGCTATTTTACCAAGAAGGAGAGTGATGGAGGTGCATCAGATGACCTGGCCTCCACAATCCCCGACCTCAACCCAATTGAGATGGTTTGGGATGAGTGAAAATAGTAAAAATATAGAAAGACCCTGGAATGGTAGGTGGTGTTCCAAACTTTTGACTGGTACTGTATTTCTCATCAAGGAAGTTACTGTACATTTACGTCCCAATCTGACACATCCATTATGTTTAGTTTATATACATTAGTCATTTTGATAACTACTCAAGTTCAATAAACTTTGAAACAAGACATACAGTAATACTTAAGTAGGGTACGTCCCTTACCTGTGGTGAGTGGGTTGTTGACACACTGTTGACTTTGCATTCCATTTGCCATCACAGTGCAGACAGTGACAGAGTACCTGAGTACCACATTGCAGGTCAGAGAGAGTGATGCTGTGTGAAGATGTGGTAGTGATTTGTGGTTCTGTCGCTGGATAGTGGTAGGAGATCTGGTAATGATGTTGGGCTTGGGTCGAATCCTGGTGGCTTTGGCTCCAACTGACAGTAGCTGATGTGGTCTCCACTGAGTCAACAGTCAGCTGGTCTGGAGCAGGGACTACCAATAGAAAATACATTATTGTTAAGAGCCATTTTGATAACTATTCAACTTTTTGTCTGTAGCGTCCAAACGGTTTGGGTGTTTACATGTCGGGTTGTTGTGCTCTAGGACTACCACAAGCATTCACAAGAACTGTCTGAAGGTAACCCGGTACCAAAAAATAAATAAAAAAGGAAGTATGGAAGTAGTTTTACCGCTAAAAAAGGGGTTAATATAGGTAAAAACATTATTATTATTAATGTTTTGCAATTTCCTGAGCTTTCTTATATCTCTCAGATATAAGCAGTAAGTCAGCACACTTCAAAACATACTTCCACAATGCTTAGACTCTAGTTAATTCAGATATTTATTTATTTTTAACGTTAATTGATTTCAGTACCAAACTGCATTATACGATCTGGGAAATTCACCATCATACAAAAAAAAAAATGTACTGTGTGTGCAGTCACCTCAAATTACTGGAACCCTTGATAAAGATGAGCAAAATATGAAATGCTGGCTATATTGTATGCTAAAGAAATTGGGAAATTGTATTATTTTATGCAAAAATAATAGGGTAGAATGTCAACACCACCCCCACGTACCTTCGCAAGAAAACACTAGCCGGGTGTCACGATCGCTTAAGGAGGGAGACCAATGCGCAGCGTTGAAGGTGAACATATTTTATTACTATCAATGATCACACGATCAAAAACACAAACGAAAAAACGTTGACGTCTACGGTTTCACACCAACCGAAATGAACAAGAAACCACAAACACAACGTGAAAGACAGATAGTTAAATAGGCACCCAATCAGAGACAACAAGCCAACAGCTGACACTCACACTCTGATTGGGAGTCACTCAAACAAAGAAATACAATAACCTAGAACCCACAACAAAACATAGAAACTAACACCCTGGCTCAACATATGAGAGTCCCCCGAGCAGGGCGTGACAGTACCCCCTCAAAGGCGGACTCCGACCGCCAACGAAACACAACAGGGAGGGACGGTGGGCACCCAGGCGGCGGATCCGGCTCTAGTGGAACAGGTACGCTGCCGTGCCGAACCGACGACGCACACCACTGGCTTGGTGTGGGGAACAGGCACGGGCCTGACAGGGCTGACGAAACGCCCCACAGACTTGGTGCTGGGAGCAGGAGTGGGCCGGACTGGGCTGGCGACGCGCACCACAGACCTGGTGCGGAGAGCAGGAACGGGCAGAGCCGGCTGGGACGAGACGCACCACAGACTTGATGCGGGGAGCAGGAATGGGCGGACTGGGCTGGCGACGCGCACCACAGACCGGTGCGGAGAGCAGGAACGGGCAGAGCCGGGCGACGAGACGCACCACAGACTTGATGCGGGGAGCAGGAATGGGCCGGACTGGGTTGGTGACGCGCACCGCAGGTTCGGAGGGGAGAGGAATAGACCGACCGTACTGGGGACACACACCACTGGCTCTACACCGGGATCTGGAACGGGGACCGACCGGCAACACACGCCAGTACCTCCGCGTGCCTCCACACCTTCCATCCCTTCTTCTACCAGTGGCCTCGTAACCGTCCCGCAACCCACTGGACTCCATCGCGCTCCTGTGGTCGCCGCCGTGAGCCCCTAAAAATTTCCGGGGGCGTCTCCCTACCCGTGGACCACGCCTCCACCTCGCCAGCTTCGCCCCTTCTGCCATAATGTCAAGCCCTTGTCTTCCTCCCTCGGCTTGACCCAGTCCAGGAGGCGAAGGAGATCTGTGAAGGATCTCCCCGGCGATGGCTCCTGCACACGCTGCTTGGTCCCATCTTGGTGGTTTCTTCTGTCACGATCGCTTAAGGAGGAGACCAATGCGCAGCGTTGAAGGTGAAACATATTTTATTACTATCAATGATCACACGATCAAAAACACAAACGAAAAACGTGACGCCTACGGTTTCACACCAACCGAAATGAACAAGAAACCACAAACACAACATGAAAGACAGATAGTTAAATATGGCTCCCAATCAGAGACAACGAGCCAACAGCTGACACTCGTTACCTCTGATTGGGAGTCACTCAAACAAAGAAATACAATAACCTAGAACCCACAACAAAAACATAGAAACTAACACCCTGGCTCAACATATGAGAGTCCCCCGAGCCAGGGCGTGACACCGGGCCATCCGGATCCAGTCTAACTTAGAGGTAAACAAACCACAATGCAAACAATTGCTAGCTAGCGATATCATCAGTCACCACTAAACAAAAACTGTGTATACTGTTCCTCAATGTATTTCTTATTTGTGTAGTTTCCTCTTGAAAATCCACATGATTTCAGGGAAGTGAAAAACTCCGTAAGCTTCCACACATTCCAAACATTAGAAGAAGCACGGAAGAGGTGCACTGTAAATATTAAATGTGACAAGTTCACAGTGACAGATCAAACCAAGGTCTGCAGCCATCATTTCCAAGCTTAGGCCTTGATCGAGCCTTCGACCAGCAGGATTAAAGAAAGGAGCCTGTCCTCTTCCAGTGGAACAGCTACTCCATCCAAGCACCACATCCTGCAGTATGGCAGAGTGACCATCCGAGAAAGAGGATGTTGAGGACGTTGCAGATGATGTGCCTGCCCATGGTGATGGATCATGACTACTATTCAGCCCCCCGACCCCTCGGCCCTTGATTTGTCACTGGGACAAAACTATTTCCGTGGAGGAGATAGAGCAACTGAGGAGACAGGTGAAAGAGTTGTCTGTCCGCCAGCATTTCTGTTTAGAGAGATTTGCAGCCGATGACGACATACTGGTTCACACAAGGTAGGTTAAAATAACACTATTAGCTATACACTTTAGCAAATGACCCTGGCAGCTGTAGTTTTCCCTGAGTGAACTGAGTTTTGTCTGTAACACTATTACAAATGCTGCAAAAGGCCTTCAGTCTATGGGGCTACTCTGGGGAAAGGACCAGAAGGGAAACACCCTCAGGCCGCTCTTCTCTCTCTCTCTAGGGTTCATGTGGAGAGATGTATCAGGGGGTGAAGAAGAACAAATACTTTGACACCGCATCCCCCTCTCCATCAAAGTCTGCATCAACCAGCTGTACTCTGTTGCATGCTTCCTGGTCAACTACCAGATTGGACCTCTGGTCAAAGCCTGGGCAAAGAAGAAGTGAGCCCCGTACCCATTGCCAGCCTGAGCACCCTACACTGTCACTCAGGGCATCTTCATGACCTCCAATACCCTATGCCTTTTGATTTTGATGTTTGATTGAATCAGTTCATTTTATAATTCTGTTTGATAGGATTAGCCTACATAATTCACTTTTATGTCCTTGAATTTTTCACTGGACTGAACTAATTGCTTATCATCTTTATTATTGTTGTGCTTAGTGTCATGTCATTTCATCCAGTATTTTAATCAATACAAAGTAGGTGCACAGGTCGAGAGAAATTAGTAATCAAGGTGAAAGACAGTGACACATTCAATACCGCCTTACACACTCTCGCCTGCATCCAGCTGATCTAGGGCGTAACCATTAGTCCAAGAGTTGCAAATTAGAGTTTCTATTGGACAAATTCAGCCCGTCTGAAGTTTGCTAGAGTGCATTTGGATGATCCAGAAGAGTAACATCCAAATAACAGCAACAGTGTGTGAAAACCTTGTGAAGACTTACAGAAAACGTTTGACCTGTGTCATTGCCAACAAAGGGTATATAACAAAGTATTGAGAAACTTTTGTTATTGACCAAATACTTATTTTCCACCATAATTTGCAAATAAATTCAAAAAAATCCTACAATGTTATTTTCTGGATTTTTTTTCTCATTTTGTCTGTCATAGTTGACGTGTACCTATGATGAAAATTACAGGCCTCTCTAATCTTTTTAAGTGGGAGAACTTGCACAATTGGTGGCTGACTAAATACATTTTTTCCCCACTGTACATTATAGTAATTTGATAACTACTCAAAGTTATATAAACTTTTGAACCAGAAATAATACTTAAATAGAGTACTTCCTTACTTGTGGTGAGGTTTGCAGAGACCAGTTGACTTTGCTTTCCATTATCCAGCACAGTGCAGACAGTGACAGAGTACTGAGTACCACCTTGCAGGTCAGAGAGAGTGATGCTGTGTGAAGATGTTGTAGTGATGTGTGGTTCTGTCCCTGGACAGTGGTATGAGATCTGGTAATGATGTTGGGTTTGGTCCAATCCTGGTGGCTGGCTCCAGCTAACAGTAGCTGATGTGGTGTCCACTGAGTTAACAGTTAGCTGGTCTGGAGCTGGGGGTACTAAGGGGAATTACATTAATGTCAGGATTACAGTTTAACTCCAGAAATACACTACAGGAGGAAAAGTAGAAATGGCCGGCTTCCTTTTGATATGGGAAGAAATGAGCTAAAAAATAGAAGTCACACAACAACAAAACATGGTAGAAAATCCAAATAACAAAGTGTGGATACCAAAGGTTGTTTTCAATTTAAACTTATTTTAGAAGAAATAGGGGATTATTGTTAATGTTTCCGCTATATTAATGTATTATATATTATATTATATACATATTTAATAGTAATATTAATTTAGCAAAGGTGCTACCAACAGGACCAAAACATTATAAATATACAGTGCCTTGCATACATATTCTCCCCCTTTATTTGATTTGTCAACAATCTGAAAAATATTCTGTAATGTCAGTGGAAGATATTGTTTAAGATTAATACACATTTTATAACTACAATATAGTTCATATTTAGTTTCATAAGTATTCCTCCCTTTTGTTTAGTCAAGTCTAAATTAGTTCAAGAGTAAAAGGTGGTTTAACAAATCACATAATAAGTTACATGGACTCACTCTGTGTGAAATAATAGGGGTTGACATGATTTTTGAATGACTTCCCCTTCCTCTGTCCCCCATACATACAACATATGTACGGTCCCTCAGTCAAGTATTGAATTTCAACCACAGATTCAACTACAAAGACCAGGGAAATAATTGAAAGCCTCATAAAGAAGGGAAGTAATAGTTAGATGGGTAACAATAACATATCACACATTGAATATCTCTTTAAGCATGTTCAAGTTAATAATTATACTGTGGATGATGTATTAAACCACCCAGACAGAAAGACACAGTCGTCCTTCTGAACTGAGCTGCAGGACAGGAATGAAACTGCTCAGGGATGTTACCCTGAGGACATTGGTGATTTTAAAACAGTTACATAATTCAATGGCTGTGATGGGAGAAAACTGAGGATAAATCAACAACATTGTAGTGACTCACAATAATGACATAAATGACAGAGTGAAAAGAATAATACAAATATACAGTGCATTGCAAAAGTATTCTTCCCTCTTGGCGTTTTTCCTATTTTGTTGCATTACAACCTGTAATTTAAATGGATTGTTAGTTGGATTTAATGTAATGTACATACACAAAATAGTCCAAATTGGTGAATTGAAATGAAAAAAATAACTTGTTTCAAAAGATTCGAACAAATAAATAACGGAAAATTAATGCGTGCATATGTATTCAACCCCTTTGCTATGAAGCCCCTAAATATGATCTGGTGCAACCAATTACCTTCAGAAGTCACATAATTAGTTAAATTAAGTCCACCTGTGTGCAATCTAAGTGTCACATGATCTGTCACATGATCTCAGTATATATACACCTGTTCTGAAAGGCCCCAGAGTCTGCAACACCACTAAGCAAGGGGCACCACCAAGCAAGCGACACCATGAAGACCAAGAAGCACTCCAAACAGGTCAGGGACAAAGTTGTGGAGAAGTACTGATCAGGGTTGGGTTATAAAAAAATATCCGAAACTTTGAACATCCAACGGAGCACCAATTAATCCATTTCTGTGTATGGGTGGTCCTCTGTAGCTCAGCTGGTAGAGCACGGCGCTTGTAACGCCAAGGTAGTGGGTTCAATCCCCGGGACCACCCATACACAAAAATGTATGCATGCATGACTGTAAGTCGCTTTGGATAAAAGCGTCTGCTAAATGGCATATTATTTTTATATTTTATTTTTAAAAAATTGAAAGAATATGGCACCACAACAAACCTGCCAATAGAGGGCCGGCCACCAAAACTCACGGACCAGGCAAAGAGGGCATTAATCAGAGAGGCAACAAAGAGACCTAAGATAACCCTGAAGGAGCTGCAAAGCTCCACAGAGGAGATTGGAGTATCTGTCCATAGGACCACTTAAAGCCGTACACTCCACAGAGTTGGGCTTTACGGAAGTGGCCAGAAAAAAGCCTTTGCTTAAAGAAAAAAATAAGCAAACACGTTTGGTGTTCGCCAAAAGCCACGTGGGAGACTCCCCAAACATATGGAAGAAGGTACTCTGGTCAGATGAGACTAAAATTGAGCTTTTTGGCCATCAAGGAAAACGCTATGTCTGGCGTAAACCCAACACCTCTCATCACCCCGAGAACACCATCCCCACAGTGAAGCATGGTGGTGGCAGCATCATGCTGTGGGGACGTTTTTCATCGACAGGGACTGGGAAACTGGTCAGAATTGAAGGAATGATGGATGGCGCTAAATAAAGAGATATTCTTGAAGGAAACCTGTTTCAGTCTTCCAGAGATTTGAGACTGGGATGGAGGTTCACCTTCCAGCAGGACAATGACCCTAAGCATAGTGATAAAGCAACATTTAAGTGGTTTAAGGGGAAACATTTAAAATGTATTGGAATGGCCTAGTCAAAGCCCAGACCACCTCAATCCAATTGAGAATCTGTGGTATGACTTAAAGATTGCTGTACACCAGCGGAACCCATCCAACTTGAAGGAGCTGGAGCAGTTTTACCTTGAAGAATGGGCAAAAATCCAAGTGGCCAAGCTTATAGAGACATACCCAAAGTGACATGCAGCTGTAATTGCTGCAAAAGGTGGCTCTACAAAGTATTGACTTTGGTGGGGGGGTGAATAGTTATGCACGCTCAGGTTCAGTTTTTTGTCTTATTTCTTGTTTGTTTCACAATAAAAAACATGTTGCATCTTCAACGTGGTAGGCATGTGGTGTAAATCAAATGATACAACCCCCCCCCCAAAAAAAACTCAATTTGAATTCCAGGTTGTAAGGCAACAAAAATAGAAAAATGCCAAGGGGGTGTATACTTTCGCAAGCCACTGTACATAATACAAATATTCCAAAACATGCATCTTGTATGCAACGAGGCACAAAAGTCATACTGTAAAAAAAACACGGCAAAGGAATATACTTTTTGGCCTAAATGCAAAGCCTTATCTTTGGGGCAAATCCAACACAACACATCACTGAGTAACTGCCTCCTTATTTTCAAGCATGGTGGTGGCTGCATCATGGAATGGGTATGCTTGACATCAACAAAGACTGGGGAGTTATTCAGGATGAAAAGAAACAGGATGGAGCTAAGCACAGGCAAACTCCTAGAGGAAAACCTGCTTCAGTCTGCTTTACAACAGACACTGGGAGACGAATGTCGATGTCTAGCCATTAATAATTTAAAAATAATAATGGGCAAATATTGCACAATACAGGTGTGCAAAGCTCTTATGAGACATAACCAAGATGACTCACATCTCTAATCGCTGCCAAATGTATTTCTAACATGTATTTACTCAAGGGGGGGGTGACTACTTATGTAATCAAGGTATAATAGTGAATTATTTTTCATTCATCTTAATTAAATATATATATATCATATTTCTTCAACTTTGACATAAGAGTATTTTGAGTAGATTGTTGATAAAAGCAATGACAATTAAATACATTTGAATTCCAGGTTGTAACACAATAAAATGTGGAAAAGGGGGGTGAATACTTATGCAAGGCACTTTAAATGAAAACAATGCAGTCATTACAAATTATCTCCATAATAAAAAGTGTTTTAAACTGTACATTGGATAAAGTTAAATCAAGCAGAATCATTTTTATAACTAGTCGAAGTTATATCAACTTTGACACCACAAATAATACTTAATAAGTAGAGTACTTCCTTACCTGTGGTGAGGGTTGTTGACACCAGTTGACTTTGCTTTCCATTTTCCAGCACAGTGCAGACAGTGACAGAGTACTGAGTACCACCTTGCAGGTCAGAGAGAGTGATGCTGTGTGAGGATGTGGTAGTGATGTGTGGTTCTGTTCCTGGACAGTGGTAGGAGATCTGGTAATGATGTTGGGTTTGGTCCAGTCCTGGTGGCTGGCTCCAGCTAACAGCAGCTGATGTGGTGTCCACTGAGTTAACAGTCAGCTGGTCTGGAGCAGGGATAACTAGTGGAAACACATTATTGTCAGTGCTACAGTTTAAATCCAATTGCAGTTCCTTTTGATATGGTAAGAAATATCCTAAAGCAGAAGTCGCATAACAGAGGTTAGATTTGTAACGTAACAAACATTACAAGTTTCTGTTATATTCATTAAGCATTGGCACTGCACCTCTGCTAAACTGTTGCCGCCACGCAAAAAAAGAAGAATGTTAATGAAAAGAAAACTGTGACAAACAAAGTTTCCAAAATGCTATATATCTATTTTCAGAAATGTTGGTGAATGAGATTTTATTGTTTAAATAATCTATTAAAAAGAGTGTGTTTTTTCAAAATAAATGATGGCTTGTTGTATAATTAAGGTTGTTTAATGACAGACATACAGTGAGGGAAAAAAGTATTTGATCCCCTGCTGATTTTGTACGTTTGCCCACTGACAAAGAAATGATCAGTCTATAATTTTAATGGTAGGTTTATTTGAACAGTGAGAGACAGAATAACAACAAAAAAATCCAGAAAAATCCATGTCAAAAATGTTATCAATTGATTTGCATTTTAATGAGGGAAATAAGTATTTCACCCCTCTGCAAAACATGACTTAGTACTTGGTGGCAAAACCCTTGTTGGCAATCACAGAGGTCAGACGTTTCTTGTAGTTGGCCACCAGGTTTGCACACATCTCAGGAGGGATTTAGTGATTTTGTCCCACTCCTCTTTGCAGATCTTCCCCAAGTCATTAAGGTTTCGAGGCTGACGTTTGGCAACTCGAACCTTCAGCTCCCTCCACAGATTTCCTATGGGATTAAGGTCTGGAGACTGGCTACGCCACTCCAGGACCTTAATGTGCTTCTTCTTGAGCCACTCCTTTGTTGCCTCTGCCGTGTGTTTTGGGTCATTGTCATGCTGGAATACCCATCCACGACCCATTTTCAATGCCCTGGCTGAGGGAAGGAGGTTCTCACCCAAGATTTGAAGGTACATCACCCTGTCCATCGTCCCTTTGATGCGGTGAAGTTGTCCTGTCCCCTTAGCAGAAAAACACCCCCAAAGCATAATGTTTCCACCTCCATGTTTGGCGGTGGGGATGGTGTTCTTGGGGTCATAGGCAGCATTCCTCCTCCTCCAAACACGGCGAGTTGAGTTGATGACAAAGAGCTCAATTTTGGTCTCATCTGACCACAACACTTTCACCCAGTTCTCCTCTGAATCATTCAGATGTTCATTGGCAAACTTCAGACGGGCATGTATATGGGCTTTCTTGAGCAGGGGGACCTTGCGGGCGCTGCAGGATTTCAGTCCTTCACGGCGTAGTGTGTTACCAATTGTTTTCTTGGTGACTATGGTCCCAGCTGCCTTGAGATCATTGACAAGATCCTCCCGTGTAGTTCTTGTCTGATTCCTCACTGTTCTCATGATCATTGCAACTCCACGAGGTGAGATCTTGCATGGAGCCCCAGGCCGAGGGAGATTGACAGTTCTTTTGTGTTTCTTCCATTTGCGAATAATCGCACCAACTGTTGTCACCTTCTCACCAAGCTGCTTGGCGATGGTCTTGTAGCCCATTCCAGCCTTGTGTAGGTCTACAATCTTGTCCCTGACATCCTTGGAGAGCTCTTTGGTCTTGGCCTTGGTGGAGAGTTTGGAATATGATTGATTGATTATTTCTGTGAACAGGAGTCTTTTATACAGGTAACAAAATGAGATTAGGAGCACTCCCTTTAAGAGTGTGCTCCTAATCTCAGCTCGTTACCTGTATAAAAGACACCTGGGAGCAAGAAATCTTTCTGATTGAGAGGGGGTCAAATACTTATTTCCCTCATTAAAATGCAAATCAATTTATAACATTTTTGACATGCATTATTCTGGATTTTTTTGTTGTTATTCTGTCTCTCACTGTTCAAATAAACCTACCATTAAAATTATAGACTGATCATTTCTTTGTCAGTGGGCAAACGTACAAAATCAGCAGGGGATCAAATACTTTTTTCCCTCACTGTATATTTGTTTAAAATCACTTCATGGTTTAATTTCAGAAAAACAAATATGAATGTTCTTTTTTTGGCAAAATTCTATATATTCACCTCACTCTCAGAGAAATAAGTAGTACTGCTTGGTTTTGCAATGTCAAATGTAACAAATAACTACATTTTTAATAAATAACTGTATAAACACACAGCATATACCGTACCAGTCAAAAGTTTGAACACACCTACTCATTCCAGGGTTTTTCTTTAGTTTTACTATTTTCTACATTGTAGACATCAAAGCTATGAAATAACACATATGGAATCATCTAGTAAGCAAACAAAATGTTGAACATATCAAAATGTATTTTATATTTGAAATTCTTCAAATAGCCACCCTTTGCCTTGATGACAGCTTTGCACACTCTTGGCATTCTCTCAACCAGCTTCATGAGGTAGTCACCTGGAAAACATTTCAATTAACAGGTGTCCCTTCTTAAAAGTGAATTTGTGGAACTTCTTTCCTTCTTCCTTCAAAATTAATTTGAGCCAATCAGTTGTGTTGTGACAAGGTAGATGGGGTGTACAGAAGATAGCCCTCTTTGGCAAAAGACCAAGTCCATATTATGGCAAGAACAGTTTATATAAGCAAAGAGAAATGACAGTCCATCATTACTTTAAGGCATGAATGTCAGTCAATCCGGAAAATGTCAAGAACTTTGAAAGTTTCTTCAAGTGCAGTCGCAAAAACCATCAAGCGCTATGATGAAACTGGCTCTCTTGAGGACCGCCACAGGAAAGGAAGACCCAGAGTTACCTCTGCTGCAGAGGATAAGTTCATTAGATTTACCAGCCTTAGAAATCGGCAATTAACTGCACCATCCGCCGTGTCTTTGTGAGACGCAGAGTAGGTGAATGGATAATCTCAGCATGTGTGGTTCCCACCGTGAAGCATGGAGGATAAGGTGTGATGGTGTGGGGGTGCTTTGCTGGTGACACTCTCAGTGATTTATTTAGAATTCAAGCACACTTAACCAGCATGGCTACCACAGCATTCTGCAGCAATACGCCATCCCATCTGTTTTGGGCTTAGTGGGACTATCATTTGTTTATCAACAGGACAATGACCCAACACACCTCCAGGCTGTGTAAATGCTATTTTACCAAGAAGGAGAGTGATGGAGTGCTGCAGATGACCTGGCCTCCACAATCCCCCGACCTCAACCCAATTGAGATGGTTTGGGATGAGTAGAAAATAGTAAAAATAAAGAAAGACCCTGGAATGAGTAGGTGTGTCCAAACTTTTGACTGGTACTGTATTTCTCATCAAGGAAGATACTGTAAATTTACGTCCCAATCTGACACATCCATTATGTTTAGTTTATATACATTAGTCATTTTGATAACTACTCAATGTTCAATAAACTTTGAAACAAGACATACAGTAATACTTAAGTAGGGTACGTCCTTACCTGTGGTGAGGGTTGTTGACACCTGTTGACTTTGCATTCCATTTTCCAGCACAGTGCAGACAGTGACAGAGTACTGAGTGCCACATTGCAGGTCAGAGAGAGTGATGCTGTGTGAAGATGTGGTAGTGATGTGTGGTTCTGTCCCTGGACAGTGGTAGGAGATCTGGTAATGATGTTGGATTTGGTCGAATCCTGGTGGCTGGCTCCAGCTAACAGCAGCTGATGTGGTGTCCACTGAGTCAACAGTCAGCTGGTCTGGAGCAGGGACTACTAATAGAAAATACATTATTGTTAAGAGCCATTTTGATAACTATTCAACTTTTGTCTGTAGCGTCCAAACGGTTTGGGTGTTTACATGTCGGTTGTTGTGCTCTAGGACTACCACAAGCTTCACAAGAACTGTCTGAAGGTAACCCGGTACCAAAAATAAATAAAAAGGAAGTATGAAGTAGTTTTATTGCTAAAAAAGGGGGTTAAATATCGGTAAAAACATTATTATTATTAATGTTTTGCAATTTCCCTGAGCTTTCTTATATCTCTCAGATATACAGTATGTCAGACACTTCAAAACATACTTCCACAATGCTTAGACTCTAGTTAATTCAGATATTTATTTATTTTTAACGTTAATTGATTTCAGTACCAAACTGCATTATATGATCTGGGAAATTCACCATCATACAAAACATTAATGTACAGTCACCTCCAAAATTACTGGAACCCTTGATAAAGATGAGCAAAATATGAAATGCCAAGCTATATTGTATGCTAAAGAAATTGGGGAAATTGTATTATTTTATGCAAAAACAATAGGGTAGAATGTCAACACCACCCCCACGTACCTTCGCAAGAAAACACTAGCCGGGCCATCCGGATCCAGTCTACCTTAGAGGTAAACAAACCACAATGCAAACAGTTGCTAGCTAGCGATATCATCAGTCACCACTAAACAAAAACTGTGTATACTGTTCCTCAATGTATTTCTTATTTGTGTAGTTTCCACTTGAAAATCCACATGATTTCAGGGAAGTGAAAAACTCCGAAAGCTTCCACACATTCCAAACATTAGAAGAAGCACGGAAGAGGTGCACTGTAAATATTAAATGTGACAAGTTCACAGTGACAGATCAAACCAAGATCTGCAGCCGTCATTTCCAAGCTTAGGACTTGATCGAGCCTTCGACCAGCAGGATTAAAGAAAGGAGCCTGTCCTCTTCCAGTGGAACAGCTACTCCATCCAAGCACCACATCCTGCAGTATGGCAGAGTGACCATCCGAGAAAGAGGATGTTGAGGACATTGCAGATGATGTGCCTGCCCATGGTGATGGATCATGACTACTATTCAGCCCCCCGACCCTCGGCCCTTGATTTGTCACTGGGACAAAATTATTTCCGTGAGGAGATAGAGCAACTGAGGAGACAGGTGGAAGAGTTGTCTGTCCGCCAGCATTTCTGTTTAGAGAGATTTGGAGCCGATGACGACATACGGTTCTACACAAGGTAGGTTAAAATAACACTATTAGCTATACACTTTAGCAATGACCCTGGCAGCTGTAGTTTTCCTGAGTGAACTGAGTTTTGTCTGTAACACTATTACAAATGCTGCAAAGGCCTTCAGTCTATGGGGCTACTCTGGGGAAAGGACCAGAAGGGGACACCCTCAGGCCCTCTCTCTCTCTCTCTCTCTCTCTAGGGTTCATGTGGAGAGATGTATCAGGGGGGTGAAGAAGAACAAATACTTTGACACCGTCATCCCCCTCTCCATCAAAGTTTGCATGAACCAGCTGTACTCTGTTGCATGCTTCCTGGTCAACTACCAGAATGGACCTCTCAGTTAATTTTATAATTCTGTTTGATAGGATTAGCCTACATGATTCACTTTTATGTCCTTGAATTTTTCACTGGACTGAACTAATTGCTTATCATCTTTATAATTGTTGTGCTTAGTGTCATGTCATTTCATCCAGTATATTAATCAATACAAAGTAGGTGCACAGGTCGAGAGAAATTAGTAATCAAGGTGAAAGACAGTGACACATTCAATACCGCCTTACACACTCTCGCCTGCATCTAGCTGATCTAGGGCATAATCATTAGTCCAACAGTTGCAAATTAGAGTTTCTATTGGACAAATTCAGGTATATTTATCCCTGTTTTGTTCCGTTTGCTTCCGTTTAAGAAAAGGTTTTCAACAGTATCGGCGGAACGAATACACCCCTGATAACACGCAAACACAGTTCACTTTCATAGTAGCCACATAAAAAGCATGATCACTTTGCTCGTTGTATATATAATTCCTTCTTCCTCTCACCTTTTTCCTTTCACCTATGGACTTCAGTGCAGAACACATCAGCTGTCTGTGACCAGGCAAAAAAAACTTTCCAAGCCAAAACTTCATATCATGACCGCTAACCGCTACACACAGCCTACATCGTTGTCACGTCATTGTCAACATAGCTACTAGAACTAACGCGATAGTAAACCCGTTACAATCATGCAGTACAGTGTACAGTCAGAAAGCAGTTTAGCAGTTACAACGGCGGGCCCCGGTGGCAAATACATTTATAAAACCAAAAGCTTACCTTGACTTGGAATCAATCAATCAATCAATTTTATTTTATATAGCCCTTCGTACATCAGCTAATGTCTCGAAGTGCTGTACAGAAACCCAGCCTAAAACCCCAAACAGCTAGTAATGCAGGTGTAGAAGCACGGTGGCTAGGAAAAACTCCCTAGAAAGGCCAAAACCTAGGAAGAAACCTAGAGAGGAACCAGGCTATGAGGGGTGGCCAGTCCTCTTCTGGCTGTGCCGGGTGGAGATTATAACAGAACCATGCCAAGATGTTCAAAAATGTTCATAAGTGACAAGCATGGTCAAATAATAATCAGGAATAAATCTCAGTTGGCTAGCCATTGCCAGCTAGCTAACATAGTATCCCTCTCTGTTTGAGCTAGGTGTTTGAGTAGGCTAAACTAGCTAGCTGCATTTGCTAGCTAAGTGAAAGTTTGTTTTAAAAAAATACAACCAAATATAGCTAGCTCTCTCTCGCTTCTCCTTAATTTTGGAAGAAATTAATTTGTCCATAACTGTTCAACTATTGTCTTTCTTTCTCTTTGAGTCAACTACTCACCACATTTTATGCACTGCAGTGCTAGCTAGCTGTAGCTTATTTTTTCAGTACTAGATTCATTCTCTGTTCCTTTGATTGGGACGACATGTCAGTTCATGCTGCAAGAGCTCTGATAAGTTGGAGGACATCCTCCGGAAGTTGTCATAATTACTGTGTAAGTCTATGGAAGGGGATGAGAACATGAGCCTCCTAGGTTTTGTATTGAAGTCAATGTACCAAGAGGAGGACAGAAGCTATCTGTCATCCAGCTACACCATGGTGTTACCCTACAGAGTGCTGCTGAGGATACTGTAGACCAGGGGTGTCAAACGTACGGCCCGCGGGCCGGATCAGGCCCGCAAACGGGTCTAATCCGGCCCGCGAGATGATTTTGACCCAAAAAAAAAAAAAATTATTTTTTGTGTATTTTTTGAAGTATAAAAATGCGCTGCAGTTTTTCAATAAAATAAACTGCTGTTCCAATTGCGTCCACTGGATGGCGCAATAGCAATTGTGTTAAGCAAGCAAACTGTTTATACCGGGGCAGAGCAAGTAGGTCAAGCACGTGCAGCCAATGAGCTACTTTGTTTTGCCCGCGATATTTATTACGGCTTCTACTTTTAACATTAGTGCTTTGGCACTCTCATTGCCCCAATATGTCTCTGTCAAAAAGAGAAAAGTGGACGCAGAGTGCAGAGTGTTCCAAGAAAAATTGGCATCCTATTTAATCACGGAATTGAATGGGAAAGCTGTATGTTTGGTGTGTTCAGAGCATGTTGCAGTGCTGAAAGAATATAACCTTCGTCCGCCACTATGTGAGTCTTCATGCCGACAAATATGACAACTTTCAAGGACAGCGGAGATGAGAGAAGGTGAATGAACTGTTGGCGGGTCTGAAGAAACAGCAGTCTGTGTTTACTCACAGCCGAGACATCAGTGACGCTGCAGTGAAAGCTAGCTACCTCATTGCTAATGAAATCGCAGTGGCTTCAAAACCATTTAGTGAGGGTGAATTTGTAAAAACATGCATGATGAAGGCAGCAGAGATTGTGTGTCCTGAAAAGCGGCAGTCTTTTGCAAATATCAGCCTGACAAGAAACACAGTTGCAGACAGGATTTCCGATCTTTCAGTGGATTTGGACAGCCAGTTGAAGCAAAAAGTAAAGTCATTTATTGCATTTTCGGGTTGCAATTGATGAAAGCACGGACATTACAGATGTTGCACAACTGGCCATTTTTTCATCCGCGGAGTTGATGACACATTGACCGGTCACCGAGGAGTTCGTGGAGTTGGTGCCGATGACAGATACAACGACAGCAGCTGATATTTTTACCGCACTCGTCGGGCGCGCTGGACAGGGTCGGAGTGGACTGGTCCCGCGCTGTCAGCCTGGCTACAGATGGTGCGCCCTCAATGATCGGGAAAAAAGCAGGCGTTGTGACAAAGTTCAGAGAGAAAGTGCAATCTGCAAATGGAGGACGTGATTTTTTGACTTTTCACTGTATTTTGCACCAGGAGGCTTTGTGTTGCAAGTCATTAAAGATGAATAACGTCATGAAGGTGGTCATCCAAACTGTTAATTTCATCCGATCCAGAAGCCTGAATCACCATCAGTTTGACAGCCTTCTCAGAGAGAAAGACCACATCTATGGCCTGCCATACCACACTGAGGTAAGATGGTTAAGCCGAGGTGCTGTGCTGAGGCGTTTCTTTGATTTACGAGAAGAAATTGAACAGTTCATGGAAGAAAAGGGCAAACCAGTGTTAGAATTTCATTCCGCAGAATGGATGCCGGACCTTGCATTTATGGTGGATGTTACAGAGCACCTGAATAACTTGAACAAACAGCTGCAAGGGCGCAACAAAGTTGTCACGCAGTATTATGACAGCATACGTTCTTTCAGGTTGAAGCTGTCATTGTGGGAGACGCAACTTGCCGGTGGTGATGCAGCTCACTTCCCCTGTCTGAAAAATGTGTGCGCGACCCAACATGTGGCAGACATGAAGCGGTTCAAAGATAAAATAACTGGACTGTTACGGGAGTTTGAGCAACGCTTTCAGATTTATGTTTTTATGTTTTTATGTTGATGTGCTATTGTTTTTAATTGATTTTATTTTATTTGTATATTTAACCTATTCTTGACTCTGTGGTTCTTGCACTTGATTGGGGAACAGGATTTCATTATTTTTATCTACATTTCTGCCTGAGAAATGACACCCTGATATAGTTCTGTGATCTGTGAAACAGTTATATTAATCACTGAGGCATTGTGTGTTTGTGTGTTATTTTCTTTAGAATTTTCAAATAAACTTGATGTGTTTTATGATTAATAGTGATGTTGTGCTTGTACTATTTTGGACACACTGTCCTCAGGCTCCAGCTTTATGTTGTATGTTGATCGTATTAAAACAAAGAAAACAATCTGAAGTTGTTGTTTTTAAGTTATATATACCATGATTTTTCCGGTCCGGCCCACTTGGGAATAGATTTTCCTCCATGTGGCCCCTGAGCTAAAATGAGTTTGACACCCCTGACTTAGAGGGTATGGAATGGTATTCTACACCTCTGCTATTCAAATATGAAATCAGAACAGCAATATATTCTACCAATGAGACGATGCAGCTGTTTTATACCGAACAAAAATAAAAATGCAATATGCAAGATTTTACTGAGTTACAGTTCATATAAGGAAATCAGTCAACTGAAATGTTGGTATTATAGATCAGTGGCAAACTTAACAGTTAATTACCATGAAGTGCTTAGCTATAAATGAGCTTAGCTATAAACACTTTATGAATGGGAAAATAGATTTGACTTTACACTGACTGCATATGTGGGACCCATAGTAATATTAGGGATAAGCAATAGACACCCCTTAACCCTTTTGGCATATTAACTAACACTGGCATGCCAGAAGCACACTTTAGAGAACAGCCATAATTATGACACTTCACTGTAATAATGCATCTATAAAGATACCTACAAATGAGCTCATAGTATGAACTGAATGCGCTATAGATATGCTATGGATATATTTAATAAACCTTTAATAATATGATTGGGACCTGTTATAACACATTCATTAAATGCTTACAGATGTTTTGGGAATGCGTTATGGATATGTAGTCAAAGTAAATAGTTACTGATTAGTTCATCTACATTAGTTATTTAAAACAAATTAACACAGACATAATGCTTAAGTAGAGTACTTCCTTACATTTTAGTCATTTAGCAGACACTCTTATCCAGAGCGACTTACAGTTAGTGAGTGCATACATTATTTTTCATACTGGCCCCCCGTGGGAATTGAACCCACAACCCTGGAGTTGCAAACGCCACGCTCTACCAACTGAGCTACATCCCTGCCGGCCATTCCCTCCACTACCCTGGACGACGCTGGGCCAATTGCGCGCCGCCCCATGGGTCTCCCGGTCACGGCCGGCTACGACAGAACCTGGATTCGAACCAGGATCTCTAGTTGCACAGCTAGCACTGCGATGCAGTGCCTTAGACCACTGCGCCACTCTGGAGTACTTACTTGTGGTGAGGGTTGTTGACACCAGTTGACTTTGCTTTCCATTTTCCAGCACAGTGCAGACAGTGACAGAGTACTGAGTACCACCTTGCAGGTCAGAGAGAGTGATGCTGTGTGAATATGTGGTAGTGATGTGTGGTTCTGTCCCTGGACAGTGGTAGGAGATCTGGTAATGATGTTGGGTTTGGTCTAATCCTGGTGGCTGGTTCCAGCTAACAGCAGCTGATGTGGTGTCTAGTGACTTAACAGTCAGCTGGTCTGGAACAGGAAGTACTAAGAGGAAACATATTATTGTTAGTGATACAGTTTAAAGTTATTTAATATGCCCATTAGTTTTATTTTGTCCCTTATAGAATGGTAGGCCGACTATGCTTGGATGCATTATTTGCGGTTGAATTGAACTTGTTGGCGGTAGCCTACCTGACTTTCTGCCTGTAATGTGGAAAGGCCACCTAATCATGGACATCGGAAACCAAGTAGAATCTGTTTGGGAACATCAATATTAACATGTTTTTACAACTAAATATATTAAATTAATCTGTTGACAGCCCCTCTCTCTGCACGCTTGAGAAAGGAATGAAGGAGAGAGAGAAGAGAGGATGGAAACACTGTGGTGAGATATTCTGTAGCTAAAGGTAATATGTCAGCCTAGAGGTGTTCCGGCACCTCCCAATTTACAAATTAAGCACTGAATGTTGTGATAAGAAATGCTCTACACAGTAAAAAGTGTTTTACACTGTACTTTGGAGAAAGTTAAAGCAAGCAGAGGCAGATCAACTCCTTGACATAATGGCCAAAAGGAATGGAAAGCAAGCATGAACTCAGATATAATTAAAACGTTTATTGATTTCAACACCAAACTGCATTATGAGATCTGTGGAATTCACCATCATATATTTCTGATCAGGAAAAAAACTTTACACCCCATGCTGACACATCCATTATGATTACTTAATATACATTATAGTTAAAGTTAAAGTTATATAAACTTTTGAACCAGAAATAATACTTAAATAGAGTACTTCCTTACTTGTGGTGAGGGTTGTTGACACCAGTTGACTTTGCTTTCCATTTTCCAGCACAGTGCAGACAGTGACAGAGTACTGAGTACCACCTTGCAGGTCAGAGAGAGTGATGCTGTGTGAATATGTGGTAGTGATGTGTGGTTCTGTCCCTGGACAGTGGTAGGAGATCTGGTAATGATGTTGGGTTTGGTCTAATCCTGGTGGCTGGTTCCAGCTAACAGCAGCTGATGTGGTGTCTAGTGACTTAACAGTCAGCTGGTCTGGAACAGGAAGTACTAAGAGGAAACATATTATTGTTAGTGATACAGTTTAAAGTTATTTAATATGCCCATTAGTTTTATTTTGTCCCTTATAGAATGGTAGGCCGACTATGCTTGGATGCATTATTTGCGGTTGAATTGAACTTGTTGGCGGTAGCCTACCTGACTTTCTGCCTGTAATGTGGAAAGGCCACCTAATCATGGACATCGGAAACCAAGTAGAATCTGTTTGGGAACATCAATATTAACATGTTTTTACAACTAAATATATTTAATTAATCTGTTGACAGCCCCTCTCTCTGCACGCTCGAGAAAGGAATGAAGGAGAGAGAGAAGAGGCGATGGAAACACTGTGGTGAGATATTCTGTAACTAAAGGTAATATGTCAGCCTAGAGGTGTTCCAGCACCTCCCAATTTACAAATTAAGCACTGAATGTTGTGATAAGAAATGCTCTACACAGTAAAAAGTGTTTTACACAGTACTTTGGAGAAAGTTAAAGCAAGCAGAGGCAGATCAACTCCTTGACATAATGGCCAAAAGGAATGGAAAGCAAGCATGAACTCAGATATAATTAAAACGTTTATTGATTTCAACACCAAACTGCATTATGAGATCTGTGGAATTCACCATCATATATTTCTGATCAGGAAAAAAACTTTACACCCCATGCTGACACATCCATTATGATTACTTAATATACATTATAGTTAAAGTTAAAGTTATATAAACTTTTGAACCAGAAATAATACTTAAATAGAGTACTTCCTTACTTGTGGTGAGGGTTGTTGACACCAGTTGACTTTGCTTTCCATTTTCCAGCACAGTGCAGACAGTGACAGAGTATTCAGTACCAGGTTTCAGGTCAGAGAGAGTGATGCTGTGTGAATATATGGTAGTGATGTGTGGTTCTGTCCCTGGACAGCTGTAGGAGATCTGGTAATGATGTTGGGTTTGGTCCAATCCTGGTGGCTGGCTCCAGCTAACAGTAGCTGATGTGGTGTCCTCTGAGTCAACAGTCAGCTGGTCTGGAGCAGGAAGTACTAAGGGAAAACACATTATTGTTAGTGCAGCTACAGTTAAACTCCAGAAATATATTACAGGAGGAAAAGTAGAAATGGCCGACTTCCTTTTGATATGGGAAGAAATAAGCTAAAAAATAGAAGTCACACAACAACAAAAAAGGGTTATGCAATGTTGAAAATCTAATAACAAAGTGTGGATACCAAAGGTTGTTTTCAATTTAAACTTATTTTAGAAGAAATAGGGGATTATTGTTAATGTTTCCGCTATCTTAATTTATTATATTATATATATATATAATTTAATATTAATATTAATTTAGCAAAGGTAATACCAACAGGACCAAAAAATTATGAATATACATATAAATAAATTCTAAATATAATATGCCTTGCATACATATTCTCCTCCCTTTTAATTTGATTTGTCAACAATCTGAAAAATATTCTGTAATGTCAGTGGAAGATATTGTTTAAGATTAATACACATTTTATAACTACAATAAAGTTCATATATAGTTTCATAAGTATTCATCCCTTTTGTTTAGTCAAGTCTAAATTAGTTCAAGAGTAAAAAGTGGTTTAACAAATCACATAATAAGTTACATGGACTCACTCTGTGTGAAATAATAGGGGTTGACATGATTTTTGAATGACTTCCCCTTCCTCTTGTCCCCATACATACTACATCTGTAAGGTCCCTCAGTCAAGTATTGAATTTCAACCACAGATTCAACTACAAAGACCAGGGATATTTTCGAAAGCCTCATAAAGAAGGGAAGTAATTGTTAGATGGGTAACAATAATAAATCACACATTGAATATCTATTTAAGCATGTTCAAGTTAATAATTATACTGTGGATGATGTATTAAACCACCCAGACACAAAGACACAGTCGTCCTTCTGAACTGAGCTGCAGGACAGGAATGAAACTGCTCAGGGATGTTACCCTGAGGACATTGGTGATTTTAAAACAGTTACAGATTTCAATGGCTGTGATGGGAGAAAACTGAGGATAAATCAACAACATTGTAGTGACTCACAATAATGACATAAATGACAGAGTGAAAAGAATAATACAAATATACAGTGCCTTGCAAAAGTATTCATCCCTCTTGCCGTTTTTCCTATTTTGTTGCATTACAACCTGTAATTTAAATGGATTGTTAGTTGGATTTAATGTAATGTACATACACAAAATAGTCCAAATTGGTGAAGTGAAATGAAAAAAATTACTTGTTTCAAAAAATTCGAACAAATAAATAACGGAAAAGTAGTGCGTGCATATCTATTCAACCCCTTTGCTATGAAGCCCCTAAATATGATCTGGTGAACCAATTACCTTCAGAAGTCACATACAGTTGGGAAAAAAAGTTTTTAGTCAGCCACCAATTGTGCAAGTTCTTCCACTTAAAAAGATGAGAGAGGCCTGGTCAATAACAAAAGCTTCTCAATACTTTGTTATATACCCTTTGTTGGCAATGACACAGGTCAAATGGTTTCTGTAAGTCTTCACAAGGTTTTCACACACTGTTGCTGGTATTTTGGCCCATTCCTCCATGCAGATCTCCTCTAGAGCAGTGATGTTTTGGGGCTGTCGCTGGGCAACACGGACTTTCAACTCCCTCCAAAGATTTTCTATGGGGTTGAGATCTGGAGACTGGCTAGGCCACTCCAGGACCTTGAAATACTTCTTACGAAGCCACTCCTTCGTTGCCCGGGCGGTGTGTTTGGGATCGTTGTCATGCTGAAAGACCCAGCCACGTTTCATCTTCAATGCCCTTGCTGATGGAAAGAGGTTTTCACTCAAAATCTCACTATATATGGCCCCATTCATTCTTTCCTTTACACGGATCAGTCGTCCTGGTCCCTTTGCAGAAAAACAGCCCCAAAGCATGATGTTTCCACCCCCATGCTTCACAGTAGGTATGGTGTTCTTTGGATGCAACTCAATATTCTTTGTCCTCCAAACACGACGAGTTGAGTTTTTACCAAAAAGTTATATTTTGGTTTCATCTGACCATATGACATTCTCCCAATCCTCTTCTGGATCATCCAAATGCACTCTAGCAAACTTCAGACGGGCCTGGACATACTGGCTTAAGCAGGGGGGACACATCTGGCACTGCAGGATTTGAGTCCCTGGCGGCGTAGTGTGTTACTGATGGTAGGCTTTGTTACTTTGGTCCCAGTTCTCTGCAGGTCATTCACTAGGTCCCCCCGTGTGGTTCTGGGATTTTTGCTCACCGTTCTTGTGATCATTTTGACCCCACGGGGTGAGATCTTGCATGGAGCCCCAGATCGAGGGAGATTATCAGTGGTCTTGTATGTCTTCCATTTCCTAACAATTGCTCCCACAGTTGATTTCTTCAAACCAAGCTGCTTACCTATTGCAGATTCAGTCTTCCCAGCCTGGTGCAGGTCTACAATTTTGTTTCTGGTGTCCTTTGACAGCTCTTTGGTCTTGGCCATAGTGGAGTTTGGAGTGTGACTGTTTGAGGTTGTGGACAGGTGTCTTTTATACTGATAACAAGTTCAAACAGGTGCCATTAATACAGGTAACGAGTGGAGGGACAGAGGAGTCTCTTAAAGAATAAGTTACAGGTCTGTGAGAGCCAGAAATCGTGCTTGTTTGTAGGTGACCAAATACTTATTTTCCACCATAATTTGCAAATAAATTCATAAAAATCCTACAATGTGATTTTCTGGAGAAAAAAAATCTCAATTTGTCTGTCATAGTTAACGTGTACCTATGATGAAAATTACAGGCCTCTCTCATCTTTTTAAGTGGGAGAACTTGCACAATTGGTGGCTGACTAAATACTTTTTTTCCCCACTGTAATTAGTTAAATAAAGTCCACCTGTGTGCAATCTAAGTGTCACATGATCTGTCACATGATCTCAGTATGTATACACCCTGTTCTGAAAGGCCCCAGAGTCTGCAACACCACTAAGCAAGGGGCACCACCAAGCAAGCGACACCATGAAGACCAAGGAGCACTCCAAACAGGTCAGGGACAAAGTTGTGGAGAAGTACTGATCAGGTTTGGGTTATAAAAAAATATCCTAAACTTTGAACATCCAACGGAGCACCAATTAATCCATTTCTATGTATGGGTGGTCCTCTGTAGCTCAGCTGGTAGAGCACGGCGCTTGTAAAGCCAAGGTAGTGGGTTCAATCCCCGGGACCATCCATACACAAAAATGTATGCACGCATGACTGTAAGTCGCTTTGGATAAAAGCGTCTGCTAAATGGCATATTACTTTTATATTTTATTTTTTTTAAATTGAAAGAATATGGCACCACAACAAACCTGCCAAGAGAGGGCCGGCCACCAAAACTCACGGACCAGGCAAGGAGGGCATTAATCAGAGAGGCAACAAAGAGACCTAAGATAACCCTGAAGGAGCTGCAAAGCTCCACAGAGGAGATTGGAGTATCTGTCCATAGGACCACTTTAAGCCGTACACTCCACAGAGCTGGGCTTTACGGAAGTGGCCAGAAAAAAGCCTTTGCTTAAAGAAAAAAATAAGCAAACACATTTGGTGTTCGCCAAAAGCCACGTGGGAGACTCCCCAAACATATGGAAGAAGGTACTCTGGTCAGATGAGACTAATATTGAGCTTTTTGGCCATCAAGGAAAACGCTATGTCTGGCGCAAACCCAACACCTCTCATCACCCCGAGAACACCATCCCCATAGTGAAGCATGGTGGTGGCAGCATCATGCTGTGGGGATGTTTTTCATCGGCAGGGACTGGGAAACTGGTCAGAATTGAAGGAATGATGGATGGCGCTAAATAAAGAGATATTCTTCAGGGAAACCTGTTTCAGTCTTCCAGAGATTTGAGACTGGGATGGAGGTTCACATTCCAGCAGGACAATGACCCTAAGCATAGTGATAAAGCAACATTTAAGTGGTTTAAGGGGAAACATTTAAAATGTCTTGGAATGTCCCAGTCAAAGCCCAGACCACCTCAATCCAAATGAGAATCTGTGGCATGACTTAAAGATTGCTGTACACCAGTGGAACCCATCCAACTTGAAGGAGCTGGAGCAGTTTTACCTTGAAGAATGGGCAAAAATCCAAGTGGCCAAGTTTATAGAGACATACCCCAAGAGACATGCAGCTGTAATTGCTGCAAAAGGTGGCTCTACAAAGTATTGACTTTGGTGGGGGGGTGAATAGTTACAAAAATAGAAAAATGCCAAGGGGGTGTATACTTTCGCAAGCCACTGTACATAATACAAATATTCCAAAACATGCATCTTGTATGCAACGAGGCACAAAAGTCATACTGTAAAAAAACACGGCAAAGGAATATACTTTTTGGCCTAAATGTAAAGCCTTATCTTTGGGGCAAATCCAACACAACACATCACTGAGTAACTGCCTCCTTATTATCAAGCATGGTGGTGGCTGCATCATGGAATGGGTATGCTTGACATCAACAAAGACTGGGGAGTTATTCAGGATGAAAAGAAACAGGATGGAGCTAAGCACAGGCAAACTCCTAGAGGAAAACCTGCTTCAGTCTGCTTTACAACAGACACTGGGAGACGAATGTCGATGTCTATAATACTTAATAATACTTAATAAGTAGATTACTTCCTTACCTGTGGTGAGGGTTGTTGACACCAATTGACTTTGCTTTCCATTTTCCAGCACAGTGCAGACAGTGACAGAGTACTGAGTTCCACGTTGCAGGTCAGAGAGACTGATGCTGTGTGAAGATGTGGTAGTGATGTGTGGTTCTGTTCCTGGACAGTGGTAGGAGATCTGGTAATGATGTTGGGTTTGGTCCAGTCCTGGTGGCTGGCTCCAGCTAACAGCAGCTGATGTGGTGTCCACTGAGTTAACAGTCAGCTGGTCTGGAGCAAGGATAACTAGTGGAAACACATTATTGTCAGTGTAACAAACATTACAAGTTTCTGTTATATTCATTAAGCATTGGCACTGCACCTCTGCTAAACTGTTGCCGCCATGCAAAAAAAGAAGAATGTTAATGAAAAGAAAACTGTGACAAACAATAAAGAGTTTCCAAAATGCTATATATCTATTTTCAGAAATGTTGGTGAATGAGATTTTATTGTTTAAATAATCTATAAAAGAGAGTGTGTTTTTTCAAAATAAATTATGTCTTGTTGTATAATTAAGGTTGTTTAATGACAGACATATATTTGTTTAAAATCACTTCATGGTTTAATTTCAGAAAAACAAATATGAATGTTCTTTTTTTGGCAAAATTCTATATATTCACCTCACTCTCAGAGAAATAAGTAGTACTGCTTGGTTTTGCAATGTCAAATGTAACAAATAACTACATTATTAATAAAGAACTGTATAAACACACAGCATATACCGTACCAGTCAAAAGTTTGAACACACCTACTCATTCAAGGGTTTTTCTTTAGTTTTACTATTTTCTACATAGGAGACATCAAAACTATGAAATAACACATATGGAATCATCTAGTAAGCAAACAAAATGTTAAACATATCAAAATGTATTTTATATTTGAAATTCTTCAAATAGCCACCCTTTGCCTTGATGACAGCTTTGCACACTCTTGGCATTCTCTCAACCAGCTTCATGAGGTAGTCACCTGGAAAACATTTCAATTAACAGGTGTGCCTTCTTAAAAGTGAATTTGTGGAACTTCTTTCCTTCTTCCTTCAAAATTAATTTGAGCCAATCAGTTGTGTTGTGACAAGGTAGATGGGGTGTACAGAAGATAGCCCTATTTGGTAAAAGACCAAGTCCATATTATGGCAAGAACAGTTTATATAAGCAAAGAGAAATGACAGTCCATCATTACTTGATCACATGAATGTCAGTCAATCCGGAAAATGTCAAGAACTTTGAAAGTTTCTTCAAGTGCAGTCACAAAAACCATCAAGCGCTATGATGAAATTGGCTCTCTTGAGGACCACCACAGGAAAGGAAGACCCAGAGTTACCTCTGCTGCAGAGGATAAGTTCATTAGATTTACCAGCCTTAGAAATCGGCAATTAACACACCATCCGCCGTGTCTTTGTGAGACGCAGAGTAGGTGAATGGATAATCTCAGCATGTGTGGTTCCCACCGTGAAGCATGGAGGATAAGGTGTCATGGTGTGGGGGTGCTTTGCTGGTGACACTCTCAGTGATTTATTTAGAATTCAAGCACACTTAACCAGCATGGCTACCACAGCATTCTGCAGCAATACGCCATCCCATCTGTTTTGGGCTTAGTGGGACTATAATTTGTTTATCAACAGGACAATGACCCAACACACCTCCAGGCTGTGTAAATGCTATTTTACCAAGAAGGAGAGTGATGGAGTGCTGCATCAGATGACCTGGCCTCCACAATCCCCGACCTCAACCCAATTGAGATGGTTTGGGATGAGTAGAAAATAGTAAAAATAAAGAAAGACCCTGGAATGAGTAGGTGTGTCCAAACTTTTGACTGGTACTGTATTTCTCATCAAGGAAGATACTGTACATTTACGTCCCATTCTGACACATCCATTATGTTTAGTTTATATACATTAGTCATTTTGATAACTACTCAATGTTCAATAAACTTTGAAACAAGACATACAGTAATACTTAAGTAGGGTACGTCCTTACCTGTGGTGAGGGTTGTTGACACCTGTTGACTTTGCATTCCATTTGCCATCACAGTGCAGACAGTGACAGAGTACTGAGTGCCACATTGCAGGTCAGAGAGAGTGATGCTGGGTGAATTTGTGGTATATTTGTGTGGTTCTGTCCCTGGACAGTGGTAGGAGATCTGGTAATGATGTTGGGTTTGGTCGAATCCTGGTGGCTGGCTCCAACTGACAGCAGCTGATGTGGTGTCCACTGAGTCAACAGTCAGCTGGTCTGGAGCAGGGACTACTAAGAGAAAATACATTATTGTTAAGAGCCATTTGGATAACTATTCAACTTTTGTCTGTAGCGTCCAAACGGTTTGGGTGTTTACATGTCGGTTGTTGTGCACTAGGACTACCACAAGCTTCACAAGAACTGTCTGAAGGTAACCCGGTACCAAAAATAAATAAAAAGGAAGTATGGAAGTAGTTTTATCGCTAAAAAAGGGGTTAAATATCGGTTAAAACATTATTATTATTAATGTTTTGCAATTTCCTGAGCTTTCTTATATCTCTCAGATATACAGTAGGTCAGACATTTCAAAACATACTTCCCCAATGCTTAGACTCTAGTTAATTCAGATATTTATTAATTTTTAAAGTTAATTGATTTCAGTACCAAACTGCATTATATGATCTGGGAAATTCACCATCATACAAAAAATGAATGTACTCCAAAATTACTGGAACCCTTGATAAAGATGAGCAAAATATGAAATGCCAAGCTATATTGTATGCTAAAGAAATTGGGGAAATGGTATTATTTTATCCAAAAACAATAGGGTAGAATGTCACAACCACCCCAACATACCTTCGCAAGAAAACACTAGCCGGGCCATCCGGATCCAGTCTAACTTAGAGGTAAACAAACCACAATGCAAACAGTTGCTAGCTAGCGATATCTTCAGTCACCACTAAACAAAAACTGTGTATACTGTTCCTCAATGTATTTCTTATTTGTGTAGTTTCCTCTTGAAAATCCACATGATTTCAGGGAAGTGAAAAACTCCGTAAGCTTCCACACATTCCAAACATTAGAAGAAGCACGGAAGAGGTGCACTGTAAATATTAAATGTGACAAGTTCACAGTGACAGATCAAACCAAGGTCTGCAGCCGTCATTTCCAAGCTTAGGACTTTATCGAGCCTTCGACCAGCAGGATTAAAGAAAGGAGCCTGTCCTCTTCCAGTGGAACAGCTCCTCCATCCAAGCACCACATCCTGCAGTATGGCAGAGTGACCATCCGAGAAAGAGGATGTTGAGGACGTTGCAGATGATGTGCCTGCCCATGGTGATGGATCATGACTACTATTCAGCCCCCGACCCCTCGGCCCTTGATTTGTCACTGGGACAAAATTATTTCTGTGAGGAGATAGAGCAACTGAGGAGACAGGTGGAAGAGTTGTCTGTCCGCCAGCATTTCTGTTTAGAGAGATTTGCAGCCGATGACGACATACGGTTCTACACAAGGTAGGTTAAAATAACACTATTAGCTATACAATTTAGCAATGACCCTGGCAGCTGTAGTTTTCCTGAGTGAACTGAGTTTTGTCTGTAACACTATTACAAATGCTGCAAAGGCCTTCAGTCTATGGGGCTACTCTGGGGAAAGGAACAGAAGGTGACACCCTCAGGCCCTCTCTCTCTCTCTCTCTAGGGTTCATGTGGAGAGATGTATCAGGGGGGTGAAGAAGAACAAATACTTTGACACCGTCATCCCCCTCTCCATCAAAGTTTGCATCAACCAGCTGTACTCTGTTGCATGCTTCCTGGTCAACTACCAGAATGGACCTCTGGTCAAAGCCTGGGCAAAGAAGAAGTGAGCCCCGTACCCATAGCCAGCCTGAGCACCCTACACTGTCACTCAGGGCATCTTCATGACCTCCAATACCCTATGCCTTTTGATTTTGATGTTTGATTGAATCAGTTCATTTTATAATTCTGTTTGATAGGATTAGCCTACATGACTCACTGTTATATCCTTGAATTTTTCACTGGACGGAACTAATTGCTTATCATCTTTATTATTGTTGTGCTTAGTGTCATGT
This sequence comes from Coregonus clupeaformis, assembly GCF_020615455.1. Taxonomy (NCBI): domain Eukaryota; kingdom Metazoa; phylum Chordata; class Actinopteri; order Salmoniformes; family Salmonidae; genus Coregonus; species Coregonus clupeaformis. The sequence goes on from NW_025536629.1 coordinate 35,197, forward strand.
CATTTCATCCAGTATATTAATCAATACAAAGTAGGTGCACAGGTAGAGAGAAATTAGTAATCAAGGTGAAAGACAGTGACACATTCAATACCGCCTTACACACTCTCGCCTGCATCTAGCTGATATAGGGCGTAATCATTAGTCCAAGAGTTGCAAATTAGAGTTTCTATTGGACACATTCAGCCCGTCTGAAGTTTGCTAGAGTGCATTTGGATGATCCAGAAGAGTAACATCCAAATAACAGCAACAGTGTGTGAAAACCTTGTGAAGACTTACAGAAAATGATTGACCTGTGTCATTGCCGACAAAGGGTATATAACAAAGTATTGAGAAACTTATGTTATTGACCAAATACTTATTTTCCACCATAATTTGCAAATAATTTCATAAAAAATCCTACAATGTTATTTTCTGCATTTTTTTTTCTCATTTTGTCTGTCATACTTGACGTGTACCTATGATGAAAATTACAGGCCTCTCTCATCTTTTAAGTGGGAGAACGCACAATTGGTGGCTGACTAAATACTTTTTTTCCCCACTGTACATTATATTAATTTGATAACTACTCAAAGTTATATAAACTTTTGAACCAGAAAAAATACTTAAATAGAGTACTTCCTTACTTGTGGTGAGGGTTGTTGACACCAGTTGACTTTGCTTTCCATTTTCCAGCACAGTGCAGACAGTGACAGAGTATTCAGTACCAGGTTTCAGGTCAGAGAGAGTGATGCTGTGTGAATATGTGGTAGTGATGTGTGGTTCTGTCCCTGGACAGCGGTAGGAGATCTGGTAATGATGTTGGGTTTGGTCCAATCCTGGTGGCTGGCTCCAGCTAACAGTAGCTGATGTGGTGTCCACTGAGTCAACAGTCAGCTGGTCTGGAGCAGGAAGTACTAAGGGAAAACACATTATTGTTAGTGCAGCTACAGTTAAACTCCAGAAATATATTACAGGAGGAAAAAGTAGAAATGGCCGGCTTCCTTTTGATATGGGAAGAAATAAGCTAAAAAATAGAAGTCACACAACAACAAAAAGGGTTATGCAATGTTGAAAATCTAATAACAAAGTGTGGATACCAAAGGTTGTTTTCAATTTAAACTTATTTTAGAAGAAATAGGGGATTATTGTTAATGTTTCCGCTATATTAATTTATTATATTATATTATATATATATAATTTAATATTAATATTAATTTAGCAAAGGTGCTACCAACAGGACCAAAAAATTATGAATATACATATAAATAAATTATAAATATAATATGCCTTGCATACATATTCTCCTCCCTTTTCATTTGATTTGTCAACAATCTGAAAAATATTCTGTAATGTCAGTGGAAGATATTGTTTAAGATTAATACACATTTTATAACTACAATAAAGTTCATATATAGTTTCATAAGTATTCATCCCTTTTGTTTAGTCAAGTCTAAATTAGTTCAAGAGTAAAAAGTGGTTTAACAAATCACATAATAAGTTACATGGACTCACTCTGTGTGAAATAATAGGGGTTGACATGATTTTTGAATGACTTCCCCTTCCTCTGTCCCCCATACATACTACATCTGTAAGGTCCCTCAGTCAAGTATTGAATTTCAACCACAGATTCAACTACAAAGACCAGGGATATTTTCGAAAGCCTCATAAAGAAGGGAAGTAATTGTTAGATGGGTAACAATAATAAATCACACATTGAATATCTATTTAAGCATGTTCAAGTTAATAATTATGCTGTGGATGATATACTAAACCACCCAGACACAAAGACACAGTCGTCCTTCTGAACTGAGCTGCAGGACAGGAATGAAACTGCTCAGGGATGTTACCCTGAGGACATTGGTGATTTTAAAACAGTTACAGATTTCAATGGCTGTGATGGGAAAACTGAGGATAAATCAACAACATTGTAGTGACTCACAATAATGACATAAATGACAGAGTGAAAAGAATAATACAAATATACAGTGCCTTGCAAAAGTATTCATCCCTCTTGGCGTTTTTCCTATTTTGTTGCATTACAACCTGTAATTTAAATGGATTGTTAGTTGGATTTAATGTAATGTACATACACAAAATAGTCCAAATTGGTGAAGTGAAATGAAAAAAATAACTTGTTTCAAAAAATTAGAACAAATAAATAACGGAAAAGTAGTGCGTGCATATGTATTCAACCCCTTTGCTATGAAGCCCCTAAATATGATCTGGTGCAACCAATTACCTTCAGAAGTCACATACAGTGGGGGGAAAAAAGTATTTAGTCAGCCACCAATTGTGCAAGTTCTTCCACTTAAAAAGATGAGAGGCCTGGTCAATAACAAAAGCTTCTCAATACTTTGTTATATACCCTTTGTTGGCAATGACACAGGTCAAATGGTTTCTGTAAGTCTTCACAAGGTTTTCACACACTGTTGCTGGTATTTTGGCCCATTCCTCCATGCAGATCTCCTCTAAAACAGTGTTGTTTTGGGGCTGTCGCTAGGCAACACGGACTTTCAACTCCCTCCAAAGATTTTCTATGGGGTTGAGATCTGGAGACTGGCTAGGCCACTCCAGGACCTTGAAATACTTCTTACGAAGCCACTCCTTCGTTGCCCGGGCGGTGTGTTTGGGATCGTTGTCATGCTGAAAGACCCAGCCATGTTTCATCTTCAATGCCCTTGCTGATGGAAGGAGGTTTTCACTCAAAATCTCACAATACATGGCCCCATTCATTCTTTCCTTTACACGGATCAGTCGTCCTGGTCCCTTTGCAGAAAAACAGCCCCAAAGCATGATGTTTCCACCCCCATGCTTCACAGTAGGTATGGTGTTATTTGGATGCAACTCAGTATTCTTTGTCCTCCAAACACGACGAGTTGAGTTTTTACCAAAAAGTTATATTTTGGTTTCATCTGACCATATGACATTCTCCCAATCCTCTTCTGGATCATCCAAATGCACTCTAGCAAACTTCAGACGGGCCTGGACATGTACTGGCTTAAGCAGGGGGACACGTCTTGCACTGCAGGAATTGAGTCCCTGGCGGCGTAGTGTGTTACTGATGGGAGGCTTTGTTACTTTGGTCCCAGCTCTCTGCAGGTCATTCACTAGGTCCCCCCGTGTGGTTCTGGGATTTTTGCTCACCGTTCTTGTGATCATTTTGACCCCACGGGGTGAGATCTTGCGTGGAGCCCTAGATCGAGGGAGATTATCAGTGGTCTTGTATGTCTTCCATTTCCTAATAATTGATCCCACAGTTGATTTCTTCAAACCAAGCTGCTTACCTATTGCAGATTCAGTCTTCCCAGCCTGGTGCAGGTCTACAATTTTGTTTCTGGTGTCCTTTGACAGCTCTTTGGTCTTGGCCATAGTGGAGTTTGGAGTGTGACTGTTTGAGGTTGTGGACAGGTGTCTTTTATACTGATAACAAGTTCAAACAGGTGCCATTAATACAGGTAACGAGTGGAGGACAGAGGAGTCTCTTAAAGAATAAGTTACAGGTCTGTGAGAGCCAGAAATCGTGCTTGTTTGTAGGTGACCAAATACTTATTTTCCACCATAATTTGCAAAAAAATTCATAAAAAATCCTACAATGTGATTTTCTGGAGAAAAAAAAATCTCAATTTGTCTGTCATAGTTGACGTGTACCTATGATGAAAATTACAGGCCTCTCTCATCTTTTTAAGTGGGAGAACTTGCACAATTGGTGGCTGACTAAATACTTTTTTCCCCACTGTAATTAGTTAAATAAAGTCCACCTGTGTGCAATCTAAGTGTCACATGATCTGTCACATGATCTCAGTATGTATACACCTGTTCTGAAAGGCCCCAGAGTCTGCAACACCACTAAGCAAGGGGCACCACCAAGCAAGCGACACCATGAAGACCAAGGAGCACTCCAAACAGGTCAGGGACAAAGTTGTGGAGAAGTACTGATCAGGGTTGGGTTATAAAAAAATATCCTAAACTTTGAACATCCAACGGAGCACCAATTAATCCATTTCTATGTATGGGTGGTCCTCTGTAGCTCAGCTGGTAGAGCACGGCGCTTGTAACGCCAAGGTAGTGGGTTCAATCCCCGGGACCACCCATACACAAAAATGTATGCACGCATGACTGTAAGTCGCTTTGGATAAAAGCGTCTGCTAAATGGCATATTATTTTTATATTTTATTTTTTAAAAATTGAAAGAATATGGCACCACAACAAACCTGCCAAGAGAGGGCCGGCCACCAAAACTCACGGACCAGGCAAGGAGAGCATTAATCAGAGAGGCAACAAAGAGACCTAAGATAACCCTGAAGGAGCTGCAAAGCTCCACAGAGGAGATTGGAGTATCTGTCCATAGGACCACTTTAAGCCGTACACTCCACAGAGCTGGGCTTTACGGAAGTGGCCAGAAAAAAGACTTTGCTTAAAGAAAATATAAGCAAACACGTTTGGTGTTCGCCAAAAGCCACGTGGGAGACTCCCCAAACATATGGAAGAAGGTACTCTGGTCAGATGAGACTAAAATTGAGCTTTTTGGCCATCAAGGAAAACGCTATGTCTGGCGCAAACCCAACACCTCTCATCACCCCGAGAACCCCATCCCCATAGTGAAGCATGGTGGTGGCAGCATCATGCTGTGGGGTTGTTTTTCATCGGCAGGGACTGGGAAACTGGTCAGAATTGAAGGAATGATGGATGGCGCTAAATAAAGAGATATTCTTCAGGGAAACCTGTTTCAGTCTTCCAGAGATTTGAGACGGATGGATGGAGGTTCACATTCCAGCAGGACAATGACCCTAAGCATAGTGATAAAGCAACATTTAAGTGGTTTAAGGGGAAACATTTAAAATGTCTTGGAATGGCCTAGTCAAAGCCCAGACCACCTCAATCCAAATGAGAATCTGTGGTATGACTTAAAGATTGCTGTACACCAGTGGAACCCATCCAACTTGAAGGAGCTGGAGCAGTTTTACCTTGAAGAATGGGCAAAAATCCAAGTGGCCAAGCTTATAGAGACATACCCCAAGAGACATGCAGCTGTAATTGCTGCAAAAGGTGGCTCTACAAAGTATTGACTTTGGTGGGGGGGGTGAATAGTTATGCACGCTCAGGTTCTGTTTTTTGTCTTATTTCTTGTTTGTTTCACAATAAAAAACATTTTGCATCTTCAAAGTGGTAGGCATGTGGTGTAAATCAAATGATACAACCCCCCCCCAAAAAAACTCAATTTGAATTCCAGGTTGTAAGGCAACAAAAATAGAAAAATGCCAAGGGGGTGTATACTTTCGCAAGCCACTGTACATAATACAAATATTCCAAAACATGCATCTTGTATGCAACGAGGCACAAAAGTCATACTGTAAAAAAACACGGCAAAGGAATATACTTTTTGGCCTAAATGCAAAGCCTTATCTTTGGGGCAAATCCAACACAACACATCACTGAGTAACTGCCTCCTTATTTTCAAGCATGGTGGTGGCTGCATCATGGAATGGGTATGCTTGACATCGACAAAGACTGGGGAGATATTCAGGATGAAAAGAAACAGGATGGAGCTAAGCACAGGCAAACTCCTTGAGGAAAACCTGCTTCAGTCTGCTTTACAACAGACACTGGGAGACGAATGTCGATGTCTAGCCATTAATAATTTTAAAAGAATAATGGGCAAATATTGCACAAAACAGGTGTGCAAAGCTCTTATGAGACATAACCAAGATGACTCACATCTCTAAACGCTGCCAAATGTATTTCTATCATGTATTTACTCAAGGGACGGGGGGGGGGGGGGTGACTACTTATGTAATCAAGGTATAATAGTGATTTATTTTTCATTCATCTTAATTAAATATATATATATATATATATATAATCATATTTCTTCAACTTTGACATAAGAGTATTTTGAGTACATTGTTGATAAAAGCAATGACAATTAAATACATTTGAATTCCAGGTTGTAACACAATAAAATGTGGAAAAGGGGGGTGAATACTTATGCAAGGCACTTTAAATGAAAACAATGCAGTCATTACAAATTATCTCCATAATAAAAAGTGTTTTAAACTGTACATTGGATAAAGTTAAATCAAGCAGAATCATTTTTATAACTAGTCAAAGTTATATCAACTTTGACACCACAAATAATACTTAATAAGTAGAGTACTTCCTTACCTGTGGTGAGGGTTGTTGACACCAGTTGACTTTGCTTTCCATTTTCCAGCACAGTGCAGACAGTGACAGAGTACTGAGTACCACGTTGCAGGTCAGAGAGAGTGATGCTGTGTGAGGATGTGGTAGTGATGTGTGGTTCTGTCCCTGGACAGTGGTAGGAGATCTGGTAATGATGTTGGGTTTGGTCCAGTCCTGGTGGCTGGCTCCAGCTAACAGCAGCTAATGTGGTGTCCACTGAGTTAACAGTCAGCTGGTCTGGAGCAGGGATAACTAGTGGAAACACATTATTGTCAGTGCTACAGTTTAAATCCAATTGCAATTCCTTTTGATATGGTAAGAAATATCCTAAAGCAGAAGTCGCATAACAGAGGTTAGATTTGTAACGTAACAAACATTACAAGTTTCTGTTATATTCATTAAGCATTGGCACTGCACCTCTGCTAAACTGTTGCCGCCAGGCAAAAAAAGAAGAATGTTAATGAAAAGAAAACTGTGACAAACAATAAAGAGTTTCCAAAATGCTATATATCTATTTTCAGAAATGTTGGTGAATGAGATTTTATTGTTTAAATAATCTATTAAAGAGAGTGTGTTTTTTCAAAATAAATGATGGCTTGTTGTATAATTAAGGTTGTTTAATGACAGACATATATTTGTTTAAAATCACTTCATGGTTTAATTTCAGAAAAACAAATATGAATGTTCTTTTTTTGGCTAAATTCTATATATTCACCTCACTCTCAGAGAAATAAGTAGTACTGCTTGGTTTTGCAATGTCAAATGTAACAAATAACTACATTTTTAATAAATAACTGTATAAACACACAGCATATACCGTACCAGTCAAAAGTTTGAACACACCTACTCATTCCAGGGTTTTTCTTTAGTTTTACTATTTTCTACATTGTAGACATCAAAACTATGAAATAACACATATGGAATCATCTAGTAAGCAAACAAAATGTTAAACATATCAAAATGTATTTTATATTTGAAATTCTTCAAATAGCCACCCTTTGCCTTGATGACAGCTTTGCACACTCTTGGCATTCTCTCAACCAGCTTCATGAGGTAGTCACCTGGAAAACATTTCAATTAACAGGTGTGCCTTCTTAAAAGTGAATTTGTGGAACTTCTTTCCATCTTCCTTCAAAATTAATGTGAGCCAATCAGTTGTGTTATGACAAGGTAGATGGGGTGTACAGAAGATAGCCCTATTTGGTAAAAGACCAAGTCCATATTATGGCAAGAACAGTTTATATAAGCAAAGAGAAATGACAGTCCATCATTACTTTAAGACATGAATGTCAGTCAATCCGGAAAATGTCGAGAACTTTGAAAGTTTCTTCAAGTGCAGTCGCAAAAACCATCAAGCGCTATGATGAAACTGGCTCTCTTGAGGACCGCCACAGGAAAGGAAGACCCAGAGTTACCTCTGCTGCAGAGGATAAGTTCATTAGATTTACCAGCCTTAGAAATCGGCAATTAACTGCACCATCCACCGTGTCTTTGTGAGACGCAGAGTAGGTGAATGGATAATCTCAGCATGTGTGGTTCCCACCGTGAAGCATGGAGGATAAGGTGTGATGGTGTGGGGGTGCTTTGCTGGTGACACTCTCAGTGATTTATTTAGAATTCAAGCACACTTAACCAGCATGGCTACCACAGCATTCTGCAGCAATACGCCATCCCATCTGTTTTGGGCTTAGTGGGACTATAATTTGTTTATCAACAGGACAATGACCAAACACACCTCCAGGCTGTGTAAATGCTATTTTACCAAGAAGGAGAGTGATGGAGTGCTGCATCAGATGACCTGGCCTCCACAATCCCCCGACCTCAACCCAATTGAGATGGTTTGGGATGAGTAGAAAATAGTAAAAATAAAGAAAGACCCTGGAATGAGTAGGTGTGTCCAAACTTTTGACTGGTACTGTATTTCTCATCAAGGAAGATACTGTACATTTACGTCCCATTCTGACACATCCATTATGTTTAGTTTATATACATTAGTCATTTTGATAACTACTCAATGTTCAATAAACTTTGAAACAAGACATACAGTAATACTTAAGTAGGGTACGTCATTACCTGTGGTGAGGGTTGTTGACACCTGTTGACTTTGCATTCCATTTGCCATCACAGTGCAGACAGTGACAGAGTACTGAGTGCCACATTGCAGGTCAGAGAGAGTGATGCTGGGTGAATTTGTGGTATATTTGTGTGGTTCTGTCCCTGGACAGTGGTATGAGATCTGGTAATGATGTTGGGTTTGGTCGAATCCTGGTGGCTGGCTCCAACTGACAGCAGCTGATGTGGTGTCCACTGAGTCAACAGTCAGCTGGTCTGGAGCAGGGACTACTAAGAGAAAATACATTATTGTTAAGAGCCATTTTGATAACTATTCAACTTTTGTCTGTAGCGTCCAAACGGTTTGGGTGTTTACATGTCGGTTGTTGTGCACTAGGACTACCACAAGCTTCACAAGAACTGTTTGAAGGTAACCCGGTACCAAAAATAAATAAAAAGGAAGTATGGAAGCAGTTTTATCGCTAAAAAGGGGTTAAATATCAGTAAAAACATTATTATTATTAATGTTTTGCAATTTCCTGAGCTTTCTTATATCTCTCAGATATACAGTAGGTCAGACACTTCAAAACATACTTCCACAATGCTTAGACTCTAGTTAATTCAGATATTTATTAATTTTTAAAGTTAATTGATTTCAGTACCAAACTGCATTATATGATCTGGGAAATTCACCATCATACAAAAAATGAATGTACTGTGTGTACAGTCACCTCCAAAATTACTGGAACCCTTGATAAAGATGAGCAAAATATGAAATGCCAAGCTATATTGTATGCTAAAGAAATTGGGGAAATTGTATTATTTTATGCAAAAACAATAGGGTAGAATGTCAACACCACCCCCACGTACCTTCGCAAGAAAACACTAGCCGGGCCATCCGGATCCAGTCTACCTTAGAGGTAAACAAACCACAATGCAAACAGTTGCTAGCTAGCGATATCATCAGTCACCACTAAACAAAAACTGTGTATACTGTTCCTCAATGTATTTCTTATTTGTGTAGTTTCCTCTTGAACATCCACATGATTTCAGGGAAGTGAAAAACTCCGTAAGCTTCCACACATTCCAAACATTAGAAGAAGCACGGAAGAGGTGCACTGTAAATATTAAATGTGACAAGTTCACAGTGACAGATCAAACCAAGGTCTGCAACCGTCATTTCCAAGCTTAGGACTTGATCGAGCCTTCGACCAGCAGGATTAAAGAAAGGAGCCTGTCCTCTTCCAGTGGAACAGCTACTCCATCCAAGCACCACATCCTGCAGTATGGCAGAGTGACCATCCGAGAAAGAGGATGTTGAGGACGTTGCAGATGATGTGCCTGCTCATGGTGATGGATCATGACTACTATTCAGCCCCCGACCCCTCGGCCCTTGATTTGTCACTGGGACAAAATGATTTCCGTGAGGAGATAGAGCAACTGAGGAGACAGGTGGAAGAGTTGTCTGTCCGCCAGCATTTCTGTTTAGAGAGATTTGCAGCCGATGACGACATACGGTTCTACACAAGGTAGGTTAAAATAACACTATTAGCTATACACTTTAGCAATGACCCTGGCAGCTGTAGTTTTCCTGAGTGAACTGAGTTTTGTCTGTAACACTATTACAAATGCTGCAAAGGCCTTCAGTCTATGGGGCTACTCTGGGGAAAGGACCAGAAGGGGACACCCTCAGGCCCTCTCTCTCTCTCTCTCTCTCTAGGGTTCATGTGGAGAGATGTATCAGGGGGGTGAAGAAGAACAAATACTTTGACACCGTCATCCCCTTCTCCATCAAAGTTTGCATCAACCAGCTGTACTCTGTTGCATGCTTCCTGGTCAACTACCAGAATGGACCTCTGGTCAAAGCCTGGGCAAAGAAGAAGTGAGCCCCGTACCCATAGCCAGCCTGAGCACCCTACACTGTCACTCAGGGCATCTTCATGACCTCCAATACCCTATGCCTTTTGATTTTGATGTTTGATTGAATCAGTTCATTTTATAATTCTGTTTGATAGGATTAGCCTACATGACTCACTGTTATGTCCTTGAATTTTTCACTGGACTGAACTAATTGCTTATCATCTTTATAATTGTTGTGCTTAGTGTCATGTCATTTCATCCAGTATATTAATCAATACAAAGTAGTTGCACAGGTCGAGAGAAATTAGTAATCAAGGTGAAAGACAGTGACACATTCAATACCGCCTTACACACTCTCGCCTGCATCTAGCTGATATAGGGCGTAATCATTAGTCCAAGAGTTGCAAATTAGAGTTTCTATTGGACACATTCAGCCCGTCTGAAGTTTGCTAGAGTGCATTTGGATGATCCAGAAGAGTAACATCCAAATAACAGCAACAGTGTGTGAAAACCTTGTGAAGACTTACAGAAAACGTTTGACCTGTGTCATTGCCGACAAAGGGTATATAACAAAGTATTGATAAACTTTTGTTATTGACCAAATACTTATTTTCCACCATAATTTGCAAATCATTTCATAAAAAATCCTACAATGTTATTTTCTGGATTTTTTTTTCTCATTTTGTCTATCATAGTTGACGTGTACCTATGATGAAAATTACAGGCCTCTCTCATCTTTTTAAGTGGGAGAACGTGCACAATTGGTGGCTGACTAAATACTTTTTTCCCCACTGTACATTATAGTAATTTGATAACTACTCAAAGTTATATAAACTTTTGAACCAGAAATAATACTTAAATAGAGTACTTCCTTACTTGTGGTGAGGGTTGTTGACACCAGTTGACTTTGCTTTCCATTTTCCACCACAGTGCAGACAGTGACAGAGTATTCAGTAGCAGGTTTCAGGTCAGAGAGAGTGATGCTGTGTGAATATGTGGTAGTGATGTGTGGTTCTGTCCCTGGACAGCTGTAGGAGATCTGGTAATGATGTTGGGTTTGGTCCAATCCTGGTGGCTGGCTCCAGCTAACAGTAGCTGATGTGGTGTCCACTGAGTCAACAGTCAGCTGGTCTGGAGCAGGAAGTACTAAGGGAAAACACATTATTGTTAGTGCAGCTACAGTTAAACTCCAGAAATATATTACAGGAGGAAAAGTAGAAATGGCCGGCTTCCTTTTGATATGGGAAGAAATAAGCTAAAAAATAGAAGTCACACAACAACAAAAAAGGGTTATGCAATGTTGAAAATCTAATAACAAAGTGTGGATACCAAAGGTTGTTTTCAATTTAAACTTATTTTAGAAGAAATAGGGGATTATTGTTAATGTTTCCGCTATATTAATTTATTATATTATATTATATATATATAATTTAATATTAATATTAATTTAGCAAAGGTGCTACCAACAGGACCAAAAAATTATGAATATACATATAAATACATTATAAATATAATATGCCTTGCATACATATTCTCCTCCCTTTTCATTTGATTTGTCAACAATCTGAAAAATATTCTGTAATGTCAGTGGAAGATATTGTTTAAGATTAATACACATTTTATAACTACAATAAAGTTCATATATAGTTTCATAAGTATTCATCCCTTTTGTTTAGTCAAGTCTAAATTAGTTCAAGAGTAAAAAGTGGTTTAACAAATCACATAATAAGTTACATGGACTCACTCTGTGTGAAATAATAGGGGTTGACATGATTTTTGAATGACTTCCCCTTCCTCTGTCCCCCATACATACTACATCTGTAAGGTCCCTCAGTCAAGTATTGAATTTCAACCACAGATTCAACTACAAAGACCAGGGATATTTTCGAAAGCCTCATAAAGAAGGGGAAGTAATTGTTAGATGGGTAACAATAATAAATCACACATTGAATATCTATTTAAGCATGTTCAAGTTAATAATTATGCTGTGGATGATATACTAAACCACCCAGACAGAAAGACACAGTCGTCCTTCTGAACTGAGCTGCAGGACAGGAATGAAACTGCTCAGGGATGTTACCCTGAGGACATTGGCGATTTTAAAACAGTTACAGATTTCAATGGCTGTGATGGGAGAAAACTGAGGATAAATCAACAACATTGTAGTGACTCACAATAATGACATAAATGACAGAGTGAAAAGAATAATACAAATATACAGTGCCTTGCAAAAGTATTCATCCCTCTTGGCGTTTTTCCTATTTTGTTGCATTACAACCTGTAATTTAAATGGATTGTTAGTTGGATTTAATGTAATGTACATACACAAAATAGTCCAAATTGGTGAAGTGAAATGAAAAAAATTACTTGTTTCAAAAAATTAGAACAAATAAATAACGGAAAAGTAGTGCGTGCATATGTATTCAACCCCTTTGCTATGAAGCCCCTAAATATGATCTGGTGCAACCAATTACCTTCAGAAGTCACATACAGTGGGGGAAAAAAGTATTTAGTCAGCCACCAATTGTGCAAGTTCTTCCACTTAAAAAGATGAGAGAGGCCTGGTCAATAACAAAAGCTTCTCAATACTTTGTTATATACCCTTTGTTGGCAATGACACAGGTCAAATGGTTTCTGTAAGTCTTCACAAGGTTTTCACACACTGTTGCTGGTATTTTGGCACATTCCTCCATGCAGATCTCCTCTAGAGCAGTTATGTTTTGGCAATAGTGGAGTTTGGAGTGTGACTGTTTGAGGTTGTGGACAGGTGTCTTTTATACTGATAACAAGTTCAAACAGGTGCCATTAATACAGGTAACGAGTGGAGGACAGAGGAGTCTCTTAAAGAATAGGTTACAGGTCTGTGAGAGCCAGAAATCGTGCTTGTTTGTAGGTGACCAAATACTTATTTTCCACCATAATTTGCAAATAAATTCATAAAAAATCCTACAATGTGATTTTCTGGAGAAAAAAAATCTCAATTTGTCTGTCATAGTTGACGTGTACCTATGATGAAAAAAACAGGCCTCTCTCATCTTTTTAAGTGGGAGAACTTGCACAATTGGTGGCTGACTAAATACTTTTTTCCCCACTGTAATTAGTTAAATAAAGTCCACCTGTGTGCAATCTAAGTGTCACATGATCTGTCACATGATCTCAGTATGTATACACCTGTTCTGAAAGGCCCCAGTCTGCAACACCACTAAGAAAGGGGCACCACCAAGCAAGCGACACCATGAAGACCAAGGAGCACTCCAAACAGGTCAGGGACAAAGTTGTGGAGAAGTACTGATCAGGGTTGGGTTATAAAAAAATATCCTAAACTTTGAACATCCAACGGAGCACCAACTAATCCATTTCTATGTATGGGTGGTCCTCTGTAGCTCATCTGGTAGAGCACGGCGCTTGTAACGCCAAGGTAGTGGGTTCAATCCCCGGGACCACCCATACACAAAAATGTATGCACGCATGACTGTAAGTCGCTTTGGATAAAAGCGTCTGCTAAATGGCATATTATTTTTATATTTTATTTTAAAAAATTAAAAGAATATGGCACCACAACAAACCTGCCAAGAGAGGGCCGGCCACCAAAACTCACGGACCAGGCAAGGAGGGCATTAATCAGAGAGGCAACAAAGAGACCTAAGATAACCCTGAAGGAGCTGCAAAGCTCCACAGAGGAGATTGGAGTATCTGTCCATAGGACCACTTTAAGCCGTACACTCCACAGAGCTGGGCTTTACGGAAGTGGCCAGAAAAAAGCCTTTGCTTAAAGAAAAAAATAAGCAAACACGTTTGGTGTTCGCCAAAAGCCACGTGGGAGACTCCCCAAACATATGGAAGAAGGTACTCTGGTCAGATGGGACTAAAATTGAGCTTTTTGGCCATCAAGGAAAACACTATGTCTGGCGCAAACCCAACACCTCTCATCACCCCGAGAACACCATCCCCACAGTGAAGCATGGTGGTGGCAGCATCATGCTGTGTGGATGTTTTTCATCGGCAGGGACTGGGAAACTGGTCAGAATTGAAGGAATGATGGATGGCGCTAAATAAAGAGATATTCTTCAGGGAAACCTGTTTCAGTCTTCCAGAGATTTGAGACTGGGATGGAGGTTCACATTCCAGCAGGACAATGACCCTAAGCATAGTGATAAAGCAACATTTAAGTGGTTTAAGGGGAAACATTTAAAATGTCTTGGAATGGCCTAGTCAAAGCCCAGACCACCTCAATCCAAATGAGAATCTGTGGTATGACTTAAAGATTGCTGTACACCAGTGGAACCCATCCAACTTGAAGGAGCTGGAGCAGTTTTACCTTGAAGAATGGGCAAAAATCCAAGTGGCCAAGCTTATAGAGACATACCCCAAGAGACATGCAGCTGTAATTGCTCCAAAAGGTGGCTCTACAAAGTATTGACTTTGGTGGGGGGGTGAATAGTTATGCACGCTCAGGTTCTGTTTTTTGTCTTATTTCTTGTTTGTTTCACAATAAAAAACATTTTGCATCTTCAACGTGGTAGGCATGTGGTGTAAATCAAATGATACAACCCCCCCCCAAAAAAACTCAATTTGAATTCCAGGTTGTAAGGCAACAAATATAGAAAAATGCCAAGGGGGTGTATACTTTCGCAAGCAACTGTACATAATACAAATATTCCAAAACATGCATCTTGTATGCAACGAGGCACAAAAGTCATACTGTAAAAAAACACGGCAAAGGAATATACTTTTTGGCCTAAATGCAAAGCCTTATCTTGGGGCAAATCCAACACAACACATCACTGAGTAACTGCCTCCTTATTTTCAAGCATGGTGGTGGCTGCATCATGGAATGGGTATGCTTGACATCGACAAAGACTGGGGAGATATTCAGGATGAAAAGAACAGGATGGAGCTAAGCACAGGCAAACTCCTTGAGGAAAACCTGCTTCAGTCTGCTTTACAACAGACACTGGGAGACGAATGTCGATGTCTAGCCATTAATAATTTTAAAAGAATAATGGGCAAATATTGCACAATACAGGTGTGCAAAGCTCTTATGAGACATAACCAAGATGACTCACATCTCTAATCGCTGCCAAATGTATTTCTAACATGTATTTACTCAAGGGGCGGGGGAGGGGGTGACTACTTATGTAATCAAGGTATAATAGTGATTTATTTTTCATCCATCTTAATTAAATATATATATATATATATATATATATATATATATATATATATATATATATATATCATATTTCTTCAACTTTGACATAAGAGTATTTTGAGTAGATTGTTGATAAAAGCAATGACAATTAAATACATTTGAATTCCAGGTTGTAACACAATAAAATGTGGAAAAGGGGGTGAATACTTATGCAAGGCACTTTAAATGAAAACAATGCAGTCATTACAAATTATCTCCATAATATAAAGTGTTTTAAACTGTACATTGGATAAAGTTAAATCAAGCAGAATCATTTTTATAACTAGTCAAAGTTATATCAACTTTGACACCACAAATAATACTTAATAAGTAGAGTACTTCCTTACCTGTGGTGAGGGTTGTTGACACCAGTTGACTTTGCTTTCCATTTTCCAGCACAGTGCAGACAGTGACAGAGTACTGAGTACCACGTTGCAGGTCAGAGAGAGTGATGCTGTGTGAGGATGTGGTAGTGATGTGTGGTTCTGTCCCTGGACAGTGGTAGGAGATCTGGTAATGATGTTGGGTTTGGTCCAGTCTGGTGGCTGGCTCCAGCTAACAGCAGCTGATGTGGTGTCCACTGAGTTAACAGTCAGCTGGTCTGGAGCAGGATAACTAGTGGAAACACATTATTGTCAGTGCTACAGTTTAAATCCAATTGCAATTCCTTTTGATATGGTAAGAAATATCCTAAAGCAGAAGTCGCATAACAGAGGTTAGATTTGTAACGTAACAAACATTACAAGTTTCTGTTATATTCATTAAGCATTGGCACTGCACCTCTGCTAAACTGTTGCCGCCAGGCAAAAAAAGAAGAATGTTAATGAAAAGAAAACTGTTACAAACAATAAAGAGTTTCCAAAATGCTATATCTATTTTCAGAAATGTTGGTTAATGAGATGTTATTGTTTAAATAATCTATTAAAGAGAGTGTGTTTTTTCAAAATAAATTATGGCTTATTGTATAATTAAGGTTGTTTAATGACAGACATATATTTGTTTTGGTTTAATTTCAGAAAAACAAATATGAATGTTCTTTTTTTGCAAAATTCTATATATTCACCTCACTCTCAGAGAAATAAGTAGTACTGCTTGGTTTTGCAACGTCAAATGTAACAAATAACTACATTTTTAATAAAGAACTGTATAAACACACAGCATATACCGTACCAGTCAAAAGTTTGAACACACCTACTCATTCCAGGGTTTTTCTTTAGTTTTACTATTTTCTACATTGTAGACATCAAAACTATGAAATAACACATATGGAATCATCTAGTAAGCAAACAAAATGTTAAACATATCAAAATGTATTTTATATTTGAAATTCTTCAAATAGCCACCCTTTGCCTTGATGACAGCTTTTGCACACTCTTGGCATTCTCTCAACCAGCTTCATGAGGTAGTCACCTGGAAAACATTTCAATTAACAGGTGTGCCTTCTTAAAAGTTAATTTGTGTAATTTCTTCCCTTCTTCCTTCAAAATTAATTTGAGCCAATCAGTTGTGTTGTGACAAGGTAGAGGGGTGTACAGAAGATAGCCCTATTTGGTAAAAAGACCAAGTCCATATTATGGCAAGAACAGTTTATATAAGCAAAGAGAAATGACAGTCCATCATTACTTTAAGACATGAATGTCAGTCAATCCGGAAAATGTCAAGAACTTTGAAAGTTTCTTCAAGTGCAGTCGTAAAAACCATCAAGCGCTATGATGAAACTGGCTCTCTTGAGGACCGCCACAGGAAAGGAAGACCCAGAGTTACCTCTGCTGCAGAGGATAAGTTCATTAGATTTACCAGCCTTAGAAATCGGCGTAATTAACTGCACCATCCGCCGTGTCTTTGTGAGACGCAGAGTAGGTGAATGGATAATCTCAGCATGTGTGGTTCCCACCGTGAAGCATGGAGGATAAGGTGTGATGGTGGGGGGAGTGCTTTGCTGGTGACACTCTCAGTGATTTATTTAGAATTCAAGCACACTTAACCAGCATGGCTACCACAGCATTCTGCAGCAATACGCCATCCCATCTGTTTTGGGCTTAGTGGGACTATCATTTGTTTATCAACAGGACAATGACCCAACACACCTCCAGGCTGTGTAAATGCTATTTTACCAAGAAGGAGAGTGATGGAGTGCTGCATCAGATGACCTGGCCTCCAAAATCCCCCGACCTCAACCCAATTGAGATTGTTTGGGATGAGTAGAAAATTGTAAAAATAAAGAAAGACCCTGGAATGAGTAGGTGTGTCAAAACTTTTGACTGGTACTGTATTTCTCATCAAGGAAGATACTGTGCATTTACGTCCCATTCTGACACATCCATTATGTTTAGTTTATATACATTAGTCATTTTGATAACTACTCAATGTTCAATAAACTTTGAAACAAGACATACAGTAATACTTAAGTAGGGTACGTCCTTACCTGTGGTGAGGGTTGTTGACACCAGTTTACTTTGCTTTCCATTTTCCATCACAGTGCAGACAGTGACAGAGTACTGAGTGCCACATTGCAGGTCAGAGAGAGTGATGCTGGGTGAATTTGTGGTATATTTGTGTGGTTCTGTCCCTGGACAGTGGTAGGAGATCTGGTAATGATGTTGGGTTTGGTCGATTCCTGGTGGCTGGCTCCAACTGACAGCAGCTGATGTGGTGTCCTCTGAGTCAACAGTCAGCTGGTCTGGAGCAGGGACTACTAAGAGAAAATACATTATTGTTAAGAGCCATTTTGATAATTATTCAACTTTTGTCTGTAGCGTCCAAACGGTTTGGGTGTTTACATGTCGGTTATTGTGCACTAGGACTACCACAAGCTTCACAAGAACTGTCTGAAGGTAACCCGGTACCAAAAATAAATAAAAATCAAATCAAATCAAATCAAATTTTATTGGTCACATGCGCCGAATACAACAGGTGCAGACATTACAGTGAAATGCTTACTTACAGCCCTTAACCAACAGTGCATTTATTTTAAACAAAAAAGTAAGAATAAAACAACAACAAAAAAGTGTTGAGAAAAAGAGCAGAAGTAAAATAAAGTGACAGTAGGGGAGGCTTATATATACAGTAAAATAAAGTGACAGTAGGGAGGCATATATACAGGGGGGTACCGTTGCATAGTCAATGTGCGGGGGCACCGGCTAGTTGAGGTAGTTGAGGTAATATGTACATGTACAAAAGGAAGTATGGAAGTAGTTTTATCGCTAAAAAGGGGTTAAATATCGGTAAAAACATTATTATTATTAATGTTTTGCAATTTCCTGAGCTTTCTTATGTCTCTCAGATATACAGTAGGTCAGACACTTCAAAACATACTTCCACAATGCTTAGACTCTAGTTAATTCAGATATTTATTTATTTTTAACGTTAATTGATTTCAGTACCAAACTGCATTATATGTTCTGGGAAATTCACCATCATACAAAAAATGAATGTACTGTGTGTACAGTCACCTCCAAAATTACTGGAACCCTTGATAAAGATGAGCAAAATATGAAATGCCAAGCTATATTGTATGCTAAAGAAATTGGGGAAATTGTATTATTTTATGCAAAAACAATAGGGTAGAATGTCAACACCACCCCCACGTACCTTCGCAAGTAAACACTAGCCGGGACATCCGGATCCAGTCTAACTTAGAGGTAAACAAACCACAATGCAAACAGTTGCTAGCTAGCGATATCATCAGTCACCACTAAACAAAAACTGTGTATACTGTTCCTCAATGTATTTCTTATTTGTGTAGTTTCCTCTTGAACATCCACATGATTTCAGGGAAGCAGAAAAACTCCGTAAGCTTCCACACATTCCAAACATTAGAAGAAGCACGGAAGAGGTGCACTGTAAATATTAAATGTGACAAGTTCACAGTGACAGATCAAACCAAGGTCTGCAGCCGTCATTTCCAAGCTTAGGACTTGATCGAGCCTTCGACCAGCAGGATTAAAGAAAGGAGCCTTTCCTCTTCCAGTGGAACAGCTACTTCCATCCAAGCACCACATCCTGCAGTATGGCAGAGTGACCATCGAGACAGAGGATGTTGAGGACGTTGCAGATGATGTGCCTGCCCATGGTGATGGATCATGACTACTATTCAGCCCCCCGACCCCTCGGCCCTTGATTTGTCACTGGGACAAAATGATTTCTTGTGAGGAGAGATAGAGCAACTGAGGAGACAGGTGGAAGAGTTGTCTGTCCGCCAGCATTTCTGTTTAGAGAGATTTGCAGCCGATGACGACATACGGTTCTACACAAGGTAGGTTAAAATAACACTTTAGCTATACACTTTATGATGACCCTGGCAGCTGTAGTTTTCCTGAGTGAACTGAGTTTTGTCTGTAACACTATTACAAATGCTGCAAAGGCCTTCCAGTCTAT
>NW_025536630.1:10000-53811 GCF_020615455.1 Coregonus clupeaformis
ATGTATAGTGAGAACTGTAATGTATAGTGATGTATAGTGGAGAACTGTAATGTATAGTGGAGAACTTGTAGTGATGTATAGTGAGAACTGTAATGTATAGTGAGAACTGTAATGTATAGTGATGTATAGTGAGAACAGTAATGTATAGTGAGAACTGTAATGTATAGTGAGAACTGTAATGTATAGTGAGAACTGTAATGTATAGTTAGAACTATAATGTATAGTTAGAACTATAATGTATAGTGAGAACTGTAATGTATAGTGAGAACTGTAATGTATAGTGAGAACTGTAATGTATAGTTAGAACTATAATGTATAGTGAGAACTGTAATGTATAGTGAGAACTGTAATGTATAGTGAGAACTGTAATGTATAGTTAGAACTGATAATGTATAGTGAGAACTTGTAATGTATAGTGAGAACTGTAATGTATAGGAGTTAGTGAGAACTGTAATGTATAGTGAGAACTGTAATGTATAGTGATGTATAGTGAGAACTGTAATGTATAGTGAGAACTGTAATGTATAGTGATGTATAGTGAGAACTGTAATGTATAGTGAGAACTGTAATGTATAGTGAGAACTGTAATGTATAGTGAGAACTGTAATGTATAGTGAGAACTGTAATGTATAGTGAGAACTGTAATGTATAGTGATGTATAGTGAGAACTGTAATGTATAGTGAGAACTGTAATGTATAGTGATGTATAGTGAGAACTGTAATGTATAGTGAGAACTGTGTGTATAGTGAGAACTGTATTATAGTGAGAACTGTAATGTATAGTGAGAACTGTAATGTATAGTGATGTATAGTGAGAACTGTAATGTATTGTGAGAACTGTAATGTATAGTGATGTATAGTGAGAACTGTAATGTATAGTGATGTATAATGAGAACTGTAATGTATTGTGAGAACTGTAATGTATAGTGATGTATAGTGAGAACTGTAATGTATAGTGAGAACTGTAATGTATAGTGATGTATAGTGAGAACTGTAATGTATTGTGAGAACTGTAATTTATAGTGATGTATAGTGAGAACTGTAATGTATAGTGAGAACTGTAATGTATAGTGATGTATAATTAGAACTGTAATGTATAGTGAGAACTGTAATGTATAGTGATGTATAGTGAGAACTGTAATGTATAGTGAGAACTGTAATGTATAGTGAGACCTGTAATGTATAGTGAGAACTCTTAAGCCTTCATTCATGTAGTCTAAATTAACATATCTATCAGGACATTCTACTGTTGTTTTGTCATTCACCTGAGTTGGCTTCACATTGAGGTTTTTGTCACAGTGGAGTTTGCTCTCTCTTCACAAGCCATGCTGTGGATGGCGTGTGCTATGGCGTAAACGTCTTTATACACCATGTTAGTGACACGCAGCTGGGATGTATCTGTGACTGTAGCTTTTGAATATCCTCACTGTCATCACACACCTTCTCCTCAGCCCCAACACCTGTAGTATGTTTTTATGTTTTGTTTACCCCATATGTAACTCTGTGTTGTTGTTTTTATCGCACTGCTTTGCTTTATCTTGGCCAGGTCGCAGTTGTAAAGGAGAACTTGTTCTCAACTGGCTTACCTGGTTAAATAAAGGTGAAATAAAAATAAATAAAAAGCAATAGTACTCCCTACAGACAGACAGACAAATAGGTAGAAAGACAGACAGAGAGATAGATAGATAGGCTCTACGCAGTATTTCCCTTACAGTCTAGTCCTCTTGGCACGCTGGCTCTATACAGTATTTCCCTTACGGTCTAGTCCTCTTGGCACGCTGGCTCTATACAGTATTTCACTTACAGTCTAGTCCTCTTGGCACGCTGGCTCTATACAGTATTTCCCTTACAGTCAAGTCTCTTGGCACGCTGGCTCTCATTATTCCCACAGTCTAGTCCTCTTGGCACGCTGGGTCTCCAGATATTTCCCTTACAGTCTAGTCCTCTTTGTACGGTGGCTCTACGAGTATTTCCCTTACAGTCTAGTCCTCTTGGCACGCTGGCTCTATGCGTATTTCCCTTACAGTCTAGTCCTCTTGGTACGGTGGCTCTACGCAGTATTTCCCTTACAGTCTAGTCCTCTTGGCACGCTGGCTCTATACAGTATTTTCCTTACAGTCTAGTCCTCTTGGCACGCTGGCTCTCGCGGTATTTCCCTTACAGTCTAGTCCTCTTGGCACGCTGGCTCTATACAGTATTTCCTTACAGTCTAGTCCTCTTGTACGCTGGCTCTATCAGTATTTCCCTTACAGTCTAGTCCTCTTGTACGCTGGCTCTATACAGTATTTCCCTTACAGTCTAGTCCTCTTGGCACGCTGGCTCTCGCAGTATTTCCTTACAGTCTAGTCCTCTTGGCACGGTGGCTCTCACGATATTTCCCTTACAGTCTAGTCCTCTTGGCCGCTGGCTCATACAGTATTTCCCTTACAGTCTAGTCCTCTTGCACGCTGGCTCTATACAGTATTTCCCTTACAGTCTAGTCCTCTTGGCACGCTGGCTCTCTTATGTATTTCCCTTACAGTCTAGTCCTCTTGGCACGCTGGCTCTATACAGTATTTCCCCTTACAGTCTAGTCCTCTTTGCCTTCGCTGCTACGAGTATTTTCCCTTTGTCTAGTCCTTTTGGCACGCTGGCTCTACAGTATTTCCCTTACAGTCTAGTCCTCTTGGCACGCTGGCTCTCGCAGTATTTTCCTTACAGTCTAGTCCTCTTGCACGCTGGCTCTATACAGTATTTCCCTTACAGTCTAGTCCTCTTGGACGCTGGCTCTCGCAGTATTTCCTTGGTCTAGTCCTCTTGTACGCTGCCTGCAGTACCTACAGTCTAGTCCTCTTGGGACGCTGGCTCTAGGTATTTCCCTTACAGTCTAGTCCTCTTGTACGCTGGCTCTATACAGTATTTCCCTTACAGTCTAGTCTCTTGCACGCTGGCTCTGCAGTTTTCCCTTACAGTCTAGTCCTCTTGGTACGCTTGTCTCTACAGTATTCCCTTACAGTCTAGTCCTCTTGGCACACTGGCTCTATACAGTATTTCCCTTACAGTCTAGTCCTCTTGGTACGCTGGCTCTATACAGTATTTCCCTTACAGTCTAGTCCTCTTGGCACGCTGGCTCAGTGGTATTTCCCTTACAGTCTAGTCCTCTTGTACGGTGGCTCTCGCGTGTTTCCTTACAGTCTAGTCCTCTTGTGACGCTGGCTCTATACAGTATTTCCCTTACAGTCTAGTCCTCTTGGTACGTGGCTCTATAACAGTATTTCCCTTACAGTCTAGTCCTCTTGGCACGCTGGCTCTATGCAGTATTTCCCTTACAGTCTAGTTCTCTTGGCACGCTGGCTCTATCTGTATTTCCCTTACAGTCTAGTCCTCTTGTGCACGCTGGCTCTATGCAGTATTTCCCTTACAGTCTAGTCCTCTTGGCACGCTGGCTCTACGCAGTATTTCCCCCCTTACAGTCTAGTCCTCTTGTGCGCTGGCTCTATACAGTATTTCCTCTACAGTCTAGTCCTCTTGTTGGCTCTATACAGTATTTCCCTTACAGTCTAGTCCTCTTTGCACGCTGGCTCTAGTATTTCCCTTACAGTCTAGTCCTTTTGGCACGCTGGCTCTATACAGTATTTCCCTTAAGTCTAGTCCTCTTGTGCACGCTGGCTCTGCGCAGTATTTCCCTTACAGTCTAGTCCTCTTGGCACGCTGGCTCTATGCCAGTATTTCCCTTACAGTCTAGTCCTCTTGGCACGCTGGCTCTACGCATTTTCCCTTACAGTCTAGTCCTCTTGGCACGCTGGCTCTACGCAGTATTTCCCTTACAGTCTAGTCCTCTTTGCACGCTGGCTCTGATGGTATTTCCCTTACAGTCTAGTCCTCTTGGCACGCTGGCTCTCACACAGTATTTCCATAAGTCTAGCTCTTGCTTGGCTCTATACAGTATTTCCCTTACAGTCTAGTCCTCTTGGCACACTGGCTCTATACAGTATTTCCCTTACAGTCTAGTCCTCTTGGCACGCTGGCTCTATACAGTATTTCCCTTACAGTCTAGTCCTCTTGGCACGCTGGCTCTATGCAGTATTTCCCTTACAGTCTAGTCCTCTTGGCACGGTGGCTCTACGCAGTATTTCCCTTACAGTCTAGTCCTCTTGGCACGCTGGCTCTATACAGTATTTCCCTTACAGTCTAGTCCTCTTGGCACGCTGGCTCTATACAGTATTTCCCTTACAGTCTAGTCCTCTTGGCACGCTGGCTCTATGCAGTATTTCCCTTACAGTCTAGTCCTCTTGCACGGTGGCTCTACATGTATTTCCCTTACAGTCTTGTCCTCTTGGCACGCTGGCTCTATGCAGTATTTCCCTTACAGTCTAGTCCTCTTGGCACGCTGGCTCTACGCAGTATTTCCCTTACAGTCTAGTCCTCTTGGCACGCTGGCTCTATACAGTATTTCCCTTACAGTCTAGTCCTCTTGGTACGCTGGCTCTATACAGTATTTCCTCTACAGTCTAGTCCTCTTGGCACGCTGGCTCTATGCAGTATTTCCCTTACAGTCTAGTTCTCTTGGCACGCTGGCTCTATACAGTATTTCCCTTACAGTCTAGTCCTCTTGGCACGCTGGCTCTATGCAGTATTTCCCTTACAGTCTAGTCCTCTTGGCACGCTGGCTCTACGCAGTATTTCCCTTACAGTCTAGTCCTCTTGGCACGCTGGCTCTATACAGTATTTCCTCTACAGTCTAGTCCTCTTGGCACGCTGGCTCTATACAGTATTTCCCTTACAGTCTAGTCCTCTTTGCACGCTGGCTCTGCAGTTTTCCCTTACAGTCTAGTCCTTTTGGCACGCTGGCTCTATACAGTATTTCCCTTACAGTCTAGTCCTCTTGGCACGCTGGCTCTACGCAGTATTTCCCTTACAGTCTAGTCCTCTTGGCACGCTGGCTCTATACAGTATTTCCCTTACAGTCTAGTCCTCTTGGCACGCTGGCTCTACGCAGTATTTCCCTTACAGTCTAGTCCTCTTGGCACGCTGGCTCTACGCAGTATTTCCCTTACAGTCTAGTCCTCTTGGCACGCTGGCTCTACGCAGTATTTCCCTTACAGTCTAGTCCTCTTGGCACGCTGGCTCTACAGTATTTCCTTACAGTCTAGTCCTCTTGGCACGCTGGCTCTACGCAGTATTTCCCTTACAGTCTAGTCCTCTTGGCACGCTGGCTCTATACAGTATTTCCCTTACAGTCTAGTCCTCTTGGCACACTGGCTCTATACAGTATTTCCCTTACAGTCTAGTCCTCTTGGCACGCTGGCTCTATACAGTATTTCCCACAGTCTAGTCCTCTTGGCACGCTGGCTCTGTACAGTATTTCCCTTACAGTCTAGTCCTCTTGGTACGCTGGCTCTATACAGTATTTCCCTTACAGTCTTGTCCTCTTGGCACGCTGGCTCTATGCAGTATTTCCCCTCACAGTCTAGTCCTCTTGGCACGGTGGCTCACAGTATTTCCCTTACAGTCTTGTCCTCTTGGCACGCTGGCTCTATACAGTATTTCCCTTACAGTCTAGTCCTCTTGGCACGCTGGCTCATACAGTATTTCCTTACAGTCTAGTCCTCTTGGCACGCTGGCTCTATACAGTATTTCCCTTACAGTCTAGTCCTCTTGGTACGCTGGCTCTCGCAGTATTTCCCTTACAGTCTAGTCCTCTTGGCACGGTGGCTCATAGTATTTCCCTTACAGTCTAGTCCTCTTGGCACGTGGCTCTATACAGAATTTCCCTTACAGTCTAGTCCTCTTGCACGTGGCTCTATACAGTATTTCCCTTACAGTCTAGTCCTCTTGGCACGCTGGCTCTATACAGTATTTCCTTACAGTCTAGTCCTCTTGGCACGCTGGCTCTGCTACAGTATTTCCCTTACAGTCTAGTCCTCTTGGCACGCTGGCTCTATACAGTATTTCCCTTACAGTCTAGTCCTCTTGGCACGCTGGCTCTACGCAGTATTTCCCTTACAGTCTAGTCCTCTTGGCACGCTGGCTCTATACAGTATTTCCCTTACAGTCTAGTCCTCTTGGCACGCTGGCTCTATACAGTATTTCTTCTACAGTCTAGTCCTCTTGGCACGCTGGCTCTATACAGTATTTCCCTTACGGTCTAGTCCTCTTGGCACGCTGGCTCTATACAGTATTTCCCTTACAGTCTAGTCCTCTTGGCACGCTGGCTCTACACAGTATTTCCCTTACAGTCTAGTCCTCTTGGCACGCTGGCTCTATACAGTATTTCCCTTACAGTCAAGTCCTCTTGTACGCTGGCTCTACGAGTATTTCCCTTACAGTCTAGTCCTCTTGCACGTGGCTCTATGCAGTATTTCCCTTACAGTCTAGTCCTCTTGGCACGGTGGCTCTACGCAGTATTTCCCTTACAGTCTAGTCCTCTTGGCACGGTGGCTCTACGCAGTATTTCCCTTACAGTCTAGTCCTCTTGGCACGCTGGCTCTATACAGTATTTCCCTTACAGTCTAGTCCTCTTGGCACGCTGGCTCTACGCAGTATTTCCCTTACAGTCTAGTCCTCTTGGCACGCTGGCTCTATACAGTATTTCCCTTACAGTCTAGTCCTCTTGGCACGCTGGCTCTATACAGTATTTCCCTTACAGTCTAGTCCTCTTGGCACGCTGGCTCTATACAGTATTTCCCTTACAGTCTAGTCCTCTTGGCACGCTGGCTCTACGCAGTATTTCCCTTACAGTCTAGTCCTCTTGGCACGGTGGCTCTATACAGTATTTCCCTTACAGTCTAGTCCTCTTGGCACGCTGGCTCTATACAGTATTTCCCTTACAGTCTAGTCCTCTTGGCACGCTGGCTCTATACAGTATTTCCCTTACAGTCTAGTCCTCTTGGCACGCTGGCTCTATACAGTATTTCCCTTACAGTCTAGTCCTCTTGGCACGCTGGCTCTATACAGTATTTCCCTTACAGTCTAGTCCTCTTGGCACGCTGGCTCTACGCAGTATTTCCCTTACAGTCTAGTCCTCTTGGCACGCTGGCTCTATACAGTATTTCCCTTACAGTCTAGTCCTCTTGGCACGCTGGCTCTATACAGTATTTCCTCTACAGTCTAGTCCTCTTGGCACGCTGGCTCTATACAGTATTTCCTCTACAGTCTAGTTCTCTTGGCACGCTGGCTCTATACAGTATTTCCCTTACAGTCTAGTCCTCTTGGCACGCTGGCTCTATGCAGTATTTCCCTTACAGTCTAGTCCTCTTGGCATGCTGGCTCTCACAGTATTTCCCATACAGTCTAGTCCTCTTGGCACGCTGGCTCTATACAGTATTTCCTCTACAGTCTAGTCCTCTTGGCACGCTGGCTCTATACAGTATTTTCCTTACAGTCTAGTCCTCTTGGCACGCTGGCTCTACGCAGTATTTCCCTTACAGTCTAGTCCTTTTGGCGCTGGCTCTATACAGTATTTCCCTTACAGTCTAGTCCTCTTGGCACGCTGGCTCTCTGCAGTATTTCCCTTACAGTCTAGTCCTCTTGGCACGCTGGCTCTATACAGTATTTCCCTTACAGTCTAGTCCTCTTGGCACGCTGGCTCTACGCGAGTATTTCCCTCACAGTCTAGTCCTCTTGGCACGCTGGTTCTATACAGTATTTCCCTTACAGTCTAGTCCTCTTGGCACGCTGGCTCTATACAGTATTTCCCTTACAGTCTAGTCCTCTTGCGCTCGCTGGCTCTCACGCAATTTCCTTACAGTCTAGTCCTCTTGGCACGGTGGCTCTATACAGTATTTCCCTTACAGTCTAGTCCTCTTGGCACGCTGGCTCTATACAGTATTTCCCTTACAGTCTAGTCCTCTTGGCACGCTGGCTCTATACAGTATTTCCCCTTACAGTCTAGTCCTCTTGCTGCTGGCTCTATACAGTATTTCCTTACAGTCTAGTCCTCTTGCACGCTGGCTCTATACAGTATTTCCCTTACAGTCTAGTCCTCTTGGCACGCTGGCTCTATCGCAGTATTTTCCCTTACAGTCTAGTCCTCTTGGCACGCTGGCTCTATACAGTATTTCCCTTACAGTCTAGTCCTCTTGGCACGCTGGCTCTATACAGTATTTCCTCTACAGTCTAGTCCTCTTGGCACGCTGGCTCTATACAGTATTTCCTCTACAGTCTAGTTCTCTTGGCACGCTGGCTCTATACAGTATTTCCCTTACAGTCTAGTCCTCTTGGCACGCTGGCTCTATGCAGTATTTCCCTTACAGTCTAGTCCTCTTGGCATGCTGGCTCTACGCAGTATTTCCCTTACAGTCTAGTCCTCTTGGCACGCTGGCTCTATACAGTATTTCCTCTACAGTCTAGTCCTCTTGGCACGCTGGCTCTATACAGTATTTCCCTTACAGTCTAGTCCTCTTGGCACGCTGGCTCTACGCAGTATTTCCCTTACAGTCTAGTCCTTTTGGCACGCTGGCTCTATACAGTATTTCCCTTACAGTCTAGTCCTCTTGGCACGCTGGCTCTACGCAGTATTTCCCTTACAGTCTAGTCCTCTTGGCACGCTGGCTCTATACAGTATTTCCCTTACAGTCTAGTCCTCTTGGCACGCTGGCTCTACGCAGTATTTCCCTTACAGTCTAGTCCTCTTGGCACGCTGGTTCTATACAGTATTTCCCTTACAGTCTAGTCCTCTTGGCACGCTGGCTCTATACAGTATTTCCCAGAAAGTGTTGTTTTCTAAAGCCATGAATAGAATGTGAATCCTGAGTGATGCTCAAATGAAGTAGTTTGTAACCATAACAACTAGTTCATGATCATTCTGTGCTCTAATTTTTATATTTTCGATGAGGTTTTGATATTTTTGTATCCCAAGTGCACCAATTAATTAGAGTAACAACAATAACTCCAGATGAATAAATATACCTTTTTTTTTATAACACCTAATATGCATGCAGCAAGATTCTACTCAAAGGTTGGTGGGTGGAAGATACAACTGTTAAACAACTTTTCCAACATAGTACATAAACAGAGTTTACCAAACATTAGGAACACCTTCCTGATATTGAGTTAGAAAGATAATGTCAAGGGATGCTGGCCCATATTGACTCAATGCTTCCCACTGTGTGCAGTGGCCTGGATGGGGGGGATGATAGAGGGGTTGTGAAGTAACGAATGAAAAATTGTCGATGTGAGCAAGGTACTTAACCCTAATTGCTCCTGTAAGTCACTCTGGATAAGAGCGTCTGCTAAATGACTAAAATTTTAATGTAAAATGAAACTGTTGAGCGTGAAAAACCCAGCAGTGTTGCAGTTCTTGACACAAGCCGGTGCGCCTGGCACATACCACGTTCAAAGGCACTTCAATCTTTTATCTTCCCCATTCACCCTCTGAATGGCACACGTACACAATCCATGTCTCAATTGTCTCAAGGCTTAAAAATCCTTCTTTAACCTGTCTCCTCCCCTTCATCTACACTGATTGAAGTGGATTTAACAAGTGACATCAATAAGGGATCATAGCATTTCACTGTAAGGTCTACACTTGTTGTATTCGGCGCAAGTGACAAATAACATTTGATTTGATTTGATTCACCTGGTTCGTCTATGTCATGGAAAGAGCAGGTGTTCCTAATGTTTTGTATACTCAGTGTGTATTGTAGCCTATATGATATATACTGTACATTTTATGTTACAAAAGCATATACATAAGGAAAAATACATTTTTCATTACTCATTAACTACTTTTTATTCCCCATGATATGTTGTTTAATGTTTCTCTCTGGTCTCAGGAGGATGATGTAACACTTCGGAGCAAACAGACAGAACAGCAGCCCAAAGCTGGAGGCCAGGATGGCAAAGATCTCTACAGCTACTGTGTACTTTCCAGGAGAGCTGACGTAGGCTGGGATGAAGGAGATCCACACGGCACAGAAGATCAGCATGCTGAAGGTGATGAACTTGGCCTCGTTGAAGTTGCCCGGCAGTTTCCGGGCCAGAAATGCCAGGATGAAGCACAGACAGGCCAAGAGGCCGATGTATCCCAGAACGCACCAGAAGGCCAGTTGAGAGCCCACACTGCACTCCAGAATAATCTTAGAGCGTTGGTCCTGGGTGTTTCTGGATGGGTAGGGAGGGGCAGCGATGAGCCAGGCAGCACAGATCAGCACCTGAACCAGGGTGCAGCAGAAGATGATGACCCTCTGCTGTTTGGGCCCCAGCCACTTCATGATGTTGTTCCCAGGCCTGGTGGAAGTGAAGACAGCCAGGACCACCAGAGTTTTGCCCAGGATGCAGGAGATGCAGAGGGAGAAGGTGATGCTGAAGGTGGTGTGGCGCAGCATGCAGGACCAGGAGGTGGGCTCCCCGATGAACATCAGCGCACACAGGAAGCACAGGGTCAGGGAGAAAAGGATAAAGAAACTCAGCTCAGAGTTGTTGACGCGGACAATGGGAGTGGTCCTGTGATGGAGGAAGACCGCCAGGACGGACACGGTCAGACAGGCGCCCACTACAGCGATCACCGTCAGGGCTATCCCCATTGCATCATGGGAAAGGAACTCCACCACTTTGGGGATGCACAATGTTCCATCAGCGTTTGACCAGTAGTCCTCGGGACATTCTGTGCAGTCTATAGAATCTACACAGAAAAACAGAGAGAAAGAGATTAGGAATTTATCATTGATGGGTATGTGATGCAGTCATGTGATATCCTACACATAAGTGACATTTGGTGGCAGAAGTGGAACTGGTGTACAGAGGTTACCCCTTAAAGTAACAACAAGGGTACATTCTTTTTTCTGAAATGTCAGGACTTTGTCAAGCAACTGGTTACCGAAGAAAAAACACAATTTACCATGATTTCTGTGTTAATAAAGAGAAATGAAAAATAATCTATATTTTGTATACTGGTGGTGTAAAATGAAAATACACAACAGAGGTAGATGTATATAGAAGTAGATGTATGTAGAGGTAGATGTATATAGAAGTAGATGTATGTAGAAGTAGATGTATGTAGAAGTAGATGTATGTAGAGGTAGATGTATATAGAAGTAGATGTATATAGAAGTAGATGTATGTAGAAGTAGATGTATGTAGAAGTAGATGTATGTAGAAGTAGATGTATGTAGAGGTAGATGTATGTAGAGGTAGATGTATGTAGAAGTAGATGTATGTAGAAGTAGATGTATGTAGAAGTAGATGTATGTAGAAGTAGATGTATGTAGAAGTAGATGTATGTAGAGGTAGATGTATGTAGAGGTAGATGTATGTAGAAGTAGATGTATGTAGAAGTAGATGTATGTAGAAGTAGATGTAGAAGTAGATGTATGTAGAAGTAGATGTATGTAGAAGTAGATGTATGTAGAAGTAAATGTATGTAGAGGTAGATGTATGTAGAGGTAGATGTATGTAGAAGTAGATGTATGTAGAAGTAGATGTATGTAGAAGTAGATGTATGTAGAAGTAGATGTAGAAGTAGATGTATGTAGAAGTAGATGTATGTAGAAGTAAATGTATGTAGAAGTAGATGTATGTAGAAGTAGATGTATGTAGAGGTAGATGTATGTAGAGGTAGATGTATGTAGAAGTAGATGTATGTAGAAGTAGATGTATGTAGAAGTAGATGTATGTAGAGGTAGATGTATGTAGAGGTAGATGTATGTAGAAGTAGATGTATGTAGAAGTAGATGTATGTAGAAGTAGATGTATGTAGAGGTAGATGTATGTAGAGGTAGATGTATGTAGAAGTAGATGTATGTAGAGGTAGATGTATATAGAAGTAGATGTATATAGAAGTAGATGTATGTAGAAGTAGATGTATGTAGAAGTAGATGTATGTAGAAGTAGATGTATGTAGAAGTAGATGTATGTAGAAGTAGATATATGTAGAAGTAGATGTATGTACCCTGAAAAGATATACAGTGCATTCGGAGAGTATTCAGATCCCTTGACTTTTTCCACATTTTGTTGCATTACAGCCTTATTCTAAAATTGATTAAACAGTTATTTTTCAATCTACACACAATACCCCATAATGACAAAGCAAAAACAGGTTTTAGAAATGTTTGCAAATGTATTAATAATAAAAAACTTAAATATCAAATTTACATAAGTATTCAGACCCTTTACTTAGTACTTTGTTGAAGCACCTTTGGCAGCGATTACAGACTTGAGTCTTCTTGGGTATGACGCTATAAGATTGGCACACCTGTATTTGGGGAGTTTCTCCCATTCTTCTCTGCAGATCCTCTTAAGCTCTGTCAGGTTGGATGGGGAGCATCACTGCACAGCTATTTCTGGTCTCTCCAGAGATGTTCGATCGGGTTCAAGTCTGGGCTCTGGCTGAGCCACTCAAGGACATTCAGAGACTTGTCCCGAAGCCACTCCTGCGTTGCCTTGGCTGTGTGCTTAGGGTCGTTGTCCTGTTGGAAGGTGAACCTTCGCCCCAGTCTGAGGTCCTGAGCGCTCTGGAGCAGGTTTCATCAAGGATCTCTCTGTACTTTTTTCCGTTCATCTTTCCCTCAATCCTGACTAGTCTCCCAGTCCCCGCCCGCTGAAAGACATCCCCATAGCATGATGCTGCCACCACAATGCTTCACCATAGGGATGGAGCCAGGTTTCCTCCAGAAATAACACTTGGTATTCAGGCCAAAGAGATCAATCTTGGTTTAATCAGACCAGAGAATCTTGTTTCTCATGGTCTGAGAGTCCTTTAGGTGCCTTTCGGCAAACTCCAAGCAGGCTGTCATGTGCCTTTTACTGAGGAATGGCTTCTGTCTGGCCACACTACCATAAAGGCCTTATTGGTGTAGTGCTGCAGAGATGGTTGTCCTTCTGGAAGGTTCTACCATCTCCACAGATTAACTATGGAGCTCTGTCAGAGTGACCATCGGGTTCTTGGTCACCTCCCTGACCAAGGCCCTTCTCCCCCGATTGCTCAATTTGGCCGGGCGGCCAGCTCTAGGAAGAGTCTTGGTGGTTCCAAACTTCTTCCATTTAAGAATGATGGAGGCCACTGTGTTCTTGGGGACCTTCAATGCTGCAGAAATGTTTTGGTACCCTTCTCCAGATCTGTGCCTCAACACAATCCTTTCTTGGATCTCTACGGACAATTCCTTCGACCTCATGGCTTGGTTTTTGCTCTGACATGCACTGTCAACTGTGGGACCTTATATAGACAGGTGTGTGCCTTTCCAAATCATGTCAAATCAATTGAATTTACCACAGGTGGACTTCAATCAAGTTGTAGAAACATCTTAAGGATGATCAATGGAAACAGGATGCACCTGAGCTCAAACCATTTACTTGTGTTACAAAGTGTTAATCAAATAAAAAGTGTTACTGCTTGACAGAAAGCGGCACAGGTCCTAATCCAGGCACTTGTCATCTCCCGTCTGGATTACTGCAACTCGCTGTTGGCTGGGCTCCCTGCCTGTGTCATTAAACCCCTACAACTTATCCAGAACGCTGCAGCCCGTCTGGTGTTCAACCTTCCCAAGTTCTCTCACGTCACCCCACTCCTCCGCACACTCGACTGGCTTCCAGTTGAGGCTCGCATCTATTACAAGACCATGATGCTTGCCTACGGAGCTGTGAGGGGAACGGCACCTCCTTACCTTCAGGCTCTGATCAGACCCTACACCCAAATGAGGGCACTACGTTCATCCACCTCTGGCCTGCTAGTTCCCCTACCTCTACGGAAGCATAGTTCCCGCTCAGCCCAGTCAAAGCTATTCGCTGCTCTGGCACCCCAATGGTGGAACAAGCTCCCCCATGACGCCAGGATAGCGGAGTCACTGACCACCTTCCGGAGACACTTGAAACCCTACCTCTTTAAGGAACACCTGGAATAGTATAAAGTAATCCTTCTACCCCCCCATAAAAAAAAAGTGGTTGTCCCACTGGCTTTCATAAGTTGAATGCACCAATTTGTAAGTCGCTCTGGATAAGAGCGTCTGCTAAATGATGTAAATGTAAATGTTGACAGACAGTGTCTCTTTGCAATTATTACCAATTTGGGGTAAATTAGGGTATTACCAGTTGGCACTATTCAACCAAAAATACGTTGGTGCTTTTAATGTTAAAGGAGGCTACAGGAATAAGACAAGTGGAGGAGGACGTGCTCCTGGACAAAACAAGGCCCTTTCTGTCAGCATCAACACAACACATGGACAAGATGAGCATAGTGCACTCAACTGGATCTAGGGTAGAGAGTCAGAGTCCTCACCAAATCAGAGTCCTCACCTGTCTGATTACTAATCTACAGATAAGTCATTCTATTGATTAGGGTATATCAGAGTCCTCACCTGTCTGATTACTAATCTACAGATAAGTCATTCTATTGATTAGGGTATATCAGAGTCCTCACCTGTCTGATTACTAATCTACAGATAAGTCATTCTATTGATTAGGGTATATCAGAGTCCTCACCTGTCTGATTACTAATCTACAGATAAGTCATTCTATTGATTAGGGTATATCAGAGTCCTCACCTGTCTGATTACTAATCTTGCCGCTGTCACATGGTACACAGTCAAAGCAGCACAGAGGCTCCCCACGACGGACAGCCTTCCTGGATCCTGGAGCACAGCTGGCACTGCACACGGAGACCACCACCTGAACACAACAGAGACAACGCTGATTAGGCTGGTTCACCATGAACCATCAACCAGTTTAATACATTTAGCATAAAATGTATCGTTGTCTTCATTAATATAATTTTTTTTACTTAACACTATGTGAGAGGGAGACATTGCAAGACCAACATGCATCTTACATTGGAATCACAGTATTTCATCAAATCCCAACCTATCCCATTCCCCCTACTTACCTCCACCTCACCCTACAGAACGTCAACAGTTGGCATCTGATGTGGTTAAATACACAGTGTGAGCAGCTTGCCTTGCTCTGATGCCCCGCCCACACTATCTTCTCTTCCTGGATCACCAACTCCTTCCCAGAGTCCTTTGCACCGTCGAACAGACCCACGTTGATGAACTCCATGTTCCCACCTGAGCCTCTCTGCCAGTTGATGATGTCATAGTAGGGGATGGAATCCCCTTTCAGGTCAAAGTTCACCTCCTCCCCAGAAATGGAAAAGGCAACTTCCTGTATATAGTGCTGCAGCTTTGAAAAAAAAAGAGATGTGATATATTTGCAGAGTGGTATGAAGCCCTATAGCTGGCAGTTACCATATGGATGTGCTAGAGAAGACAGATTTTGAACAGTTACTGTACATGAGCTGTTGTATACTTTTTTCAAACGGTCCAGATAGTTACTATACCTGTACCTGCCAGGGTTGTACGTTGTTGCTGTGAGCGCAGGTGTGGTTGTTGAAGGGTCCTGCCCTTGGCTGGCAGTGGAGGAGGTTGTTCAGGGAGTGGGCGATGGCGTACACAGCCTTGTACACATTGTAGGCCACTCTGGGGCTGGACGTGTTCATGTAGGCTGAGTGTTGCTTCAGGAGAGTCTCCTGCCCTGAGCAGGGGGGCAGCAGGGGGCTGGAGGGGGACAGAGAGGGAGAGGGAGAGCAGCCGTACAGAGCCTCCCACAGCTGCTGCACCAGGGGGTTAGAGGGGTACCTCCCGGGGTTCACCGTCTGCAGGTAGTCCCTGAGCCCTGGGACTTGTCCCGTCCTTATCCCAAAGCCAATGGTGCCCCCCAGGTAGGGGAAGTACTCGCTGGTGGTGAAGAGAGAGGCGGTGACCCAGGCCTCGCTGGCCACCCACTGGATCCCTGTAATGTTCTGTGCCATGTAGTCCTTCAGGAAGGGAGTCATTTCCCCCTCGGCAGAGAACACCACCACTACCCTGGCTGTGGAGCTACGCATGACCTAGAGAGAAGAGAGAGAGGGAGACAGGGGAATAGAGAGAGGGGAGAAATGAGAAGATAATGGAGGGTAGAGGTGGGAGAGATGGAGGAAGAATAGAGGGGAGAGGAAGGAGAGAGAAGGAGACAGGGTGAGAGGGGAGTTAGAAGGGGAGAGAGAGGAGTTAGAAGGGGAGAGAGAGAGGAGACAGGGAGAGAGAGGAGTTAGAAGGGGAGAGAGAGAGGAGACAGGGAGAGAGAGGAGTTAGAAGGGGAGAGAGAGAGGAGACAGGGAGAGAGAGGAGTTAGAAGGGGAGAGAGAGAGGAGACAGGGAGAGAGAGGAGTTAGAAGGGGAGAGAGAGGAGACAGGGAGAGAGAGGAGTTAGGAGGGGAGAGAGAGGAGTTAGAAGGGGAGAGAGAGGAGTTAGAAGGGGAGAGAGAGAGACAGGAGAGAGGAGTTGAAGGGAGAGAGAGAGGAGACAGGGGAGAGAGGGAGTTAGAAGGGGAGAGCGAGAGGAGACAGGGAGAGAGAGGAGTTAGAAGGGAGAGAGAGAGGAGACAGGGAGAGAGAGGAGTTAGAAGGGGAGAGAGAGGAGACAGGGAGAGAGAGGAGTTAGAAGGGGAGAGAGAGAGGGAGACAGGGAGAGAGAGGAGTTAGAGAAGGGAGAGGAGAGAGGGAGACAGGGGATGAGAGAGGAGTTAGAAGGGGAGAGAGAGAGGGAGACAGAGTGAGAGAGGAGTTAGAAGGGGAGAGAGGAGTTAGAAGGGGAGAGAGAGAGGAGACAGGGTGAGAGAGGAGTTAGAAGGGGAGAGAGAGAAGGAGACAGGGAGAGGTATTTTGTAAAGTACTAAGGTTGTTTTGAATATGCAAGACACATTTCCGTCAGGGACAGAACAGTCCCTCTCCCTTCCTCTCTTCGTACCTCTATGATCTCCATCGCCCTCTGCTGGTTATAGAGTAGAGGGATCATCTCCTGGTAGGCCACACACACCCCCGTCCCCTTCAGCTCCCTCAGCAGCCCCTGTAGGGCGAAGTGCCCATATTCATGGTCCCCACGTACCACCCCCACCCAGCGCCAGTCATACCGCACCAGCAGCTGAGCCATAGCCTTCACCTGGGATGGGAGAAAGGAGGATTAGTCAGAAACTAGACCATAACAGACCAGGAAGTGAACAGACGTTGCTTCACTCCATTTAGTTGACTGCAGGGAGATCCATTTGGCTCCCACTTCAGAAATACTTCTTGAAGAGTCTTGAGATTTATGAGATCATTGCCTAATCCTTTTTGATTTAATTCCAGGCTTTCACCTGGTAGTCATCGTTGGGGATCACTCTGAAGAAGGTGGGGTACTCCCTCCTGTCACTGAGGCACGCACACGACGAGAAGTAGCTGATCTGAGGAAAGACATGGTTAGTGACACACTCCTTCTTTCTATAACGCTCATATGAAGAGTTTCATTCCAAAACGCTATATATACATTTTCAGAAATGTTGGTAAATTAGCTTTTATTGTTGAAAGAAATGATGAAAGAGATTGGTGTGTTTTTTTCACTATCTAATCATGGCATGGGGTTGTTCAATGACACATGTATTTGTTTAAAATCTATCACTTGTTTTTTTTTGCTAAGTGCTATACATCCGCCTCACTCTCAGAGAAATAAGTAGGACTTCTATGTTGTAGACAGTCATGTATATAATCATAATAATAATAATAATAATGATAATAATAATTCAATACAGTAATATGAGATCTGTATGTAAAACATTTATATTTTACATTTGAGTCATTTAGCAGATGCTCTTATCCAGAGTGACTTACAGTAAGTGCATTTATCTTAAGATAGTTCAGTGAGACAATCACATATCACAGTTAAATAGACATGATATGTACATTCCATTCCAGCTAAACAATGGATATATAGCGTTTTTCGAATAATTTCTCAAATCTATGAAAAAAAAAATCTGAGAACAGTAATATTTTACACACACATGAAGGTACCCATAAGCAATCATTTCTGATTTAATGTGTGGATATAGCATTTTGGAAATGACCTTTTCATATACATATTTACACACAGAGAATCAGAAAGGTTATACAGTATCCCAAGTCTGTAGTTGATCGAGAAGTCAAATAATACAAAATAAAATAAAAATCCTTAACATAGCTGAACTCTCAGTGGAGCCCTACCATGGGTATTTTAAAGGGCTGCAGGATTCTGGACACAACAATAGACTGAGCAGAACCCGATTCTCCAATGACGGCCAGGAGAGGAGAGGCACCAGAACACATGTGACTGTGCGCCTGGTCCAGTCCGTTCAACACAGCCAGTGCAGCCCTCTGCCCCGTCAGAGGATAGGCACACGAGTCAAAGATCTTGTAGCCCAGCGTGTGGTTGGGCAGCAGCTGCTCATTCTGGTTGATCTCCTCCACTGCCAGCCTCATGGTCTGAGCCCAGCGGAACGCCCTCGGGTCAAACCTGAATACACGAGAGAGAGAGAGAGAGAGAGAGAGAGAGAGAGAGAGAGAGAGAGAGAGAGAGTGACAAACAAAACAGAGTCATTAGTGAGAGAGTAAAGTAGACGGAGAGTGAGAGTAGGAGGAGGGGAGGAAGGATGAGGAGAGAGTGTTAGAAAAACAGAGAAAGTGACAATAAAAGGAGGGAAAAGAGAAAACTAGAAACTACAAGAGGGAAAGATGGTTAAAGGTCAAATAGTCTATTACTGGTTAACACTGAAAACTCACCCATTGCACCTGACTGCTGTTGGTCTGTAGGTGTAGTTGACGTCTGGCATCTCCTGGTTGTAGTGCAGGGGGAAAATACCCCCAATGACAAAGTCACCATCAGCCACGAACACAGGCTCAAAGTCACTCTGCAGAACACACTCTGGGTCTGGGGCTAGGGTGGAGGAGGGGGTGAGTGTGAGGGAGAGGGAAGAGACTGAGGCAGACAGAGACCACAAGAACAGCAGAGACATCCTCACTCACACCTATCCCCTCTAACAGTCAGAGAGAGGGAAGGAGAGCAGTTATATATATAGCCCTATCGTATGTCTGCATCTCATTACTGACAAGACAGGCCCTGGATTGGACATCTGTTAAGAAGGCCTATGACATCGTCACAAACAATGCAACCCCCCCCCCAAAGATGTTTGACTGACCAACGAGTTTATACTGTACCATAAAGTGGTATCTAGGCTAGAGATGAGGGAGTGATTACAGTTTGTTTAGCAAAGCTACCACCTAGCATTAGTGTTATTGTGTTTACGTAAGACCTCTGGTAGCATGATTCAAATGCTGTAGCGTTTAATTATTTATTTGAACATTTTCAGGATGAAAACTCTTTGAGATGCACCATTTTGTTTTTAAAGGACAAAAAAAGGAGAAACAAATTATGCTTAGTAACCAGAATAATATGACAAAAGGAAGGGGAAACAGTGAAATGACTAAATTAAAACAATAATCAAGATACTGCAAAAAACAATAACATCTATAATAACCACTGTCTAATGATAATGAAATAATAATTGTTAAAACAAAAACATAGCATGACTCTCTCTAGATACAGTAACCATAAAATTAGCTAATTTGGGTGAGCTATATCTTTGATCAGGAAAATGGTACAGTAATAAATCATAATTTCTAGCTTACCACATTCCACAAAAGATGTCCCGAAGACACTATAAACATCTATTTCATTTATGGGTTTACGGTAGGTAAGTCAACTTAAAACTCTAACAATTAAAGGTGTCCTCAGTGATCTATACGTTTTTATTTCTTCCCCATGATATGTTGTTTAGTGTTCTTCTCTGGCTTCAGGAGGATGATGAAACACTTTGGAGCAAACAGACAGAACAGCAGCCCAAAGCTGGAGGCCAGGATGGCAAAGATCTCTACAGCTACTGTGTACTTCCCAGGAGAGCTGACGTAGGCTGGGATGAAGGAGATCCACACGGCACAGAAGATCAGCATGCTGAAGGTGATGAACTTGGCCTCGTTGAAGTTGCCCGGCAGTTTCCGGGCAAGAAATGCCAGGATGAAGCACAGACAGGCCAAGAGGCCGATGTATCCCAGAACACACCAGTAGGCCAGTTGAGAGCCCACACTGCACTCCAGAATAATCTTAGAGCGTTGGTCCTGGGTGTTTCTGGATGGGTAGGGAGGGGCAGCGATGAGCCAGGCAGCACAGATCAGCACCTGAACCAGGGTGCAACAGAAGATGATGACCCTCTGCTGTTTGGGCCCCAGCCACTTCATGATGTTGTTCCCAGGCCTGGTGGAAGTGAAGACAGCCAGGACCACCAGAGTTTTGCCCAGGATGCAGGAGATGCAGAGGGAGAAGGTGATGCTGAAGGTGGTGTGGCGCAGCATGCAGGACCAGGAGGTGGGCTCCCCGATGAACATCAGCGCACACAGGAAGCACAGAGTCAGGGAGAAAAGGATAGAGAAACTCAGCTCAGAGTTGTTGACGCGGACAATGGGAGTGGTCCTGTGATGGAGGAAGACCGCCAGGACGGACACGGTCAGACAGGCGCCCACTACAGCGATCACCGTCAGGGCTATCCCCATTGTATCATGGGAAAGGAACTCCACCACTTTGGGGATGCAAAATGTTCCATCAGCGTTTGACCAGTAGTCCTCGGGACATTCTGTGCAGTCTATAGAATCTACACAGAAAAACAAAGAGAAAGAGATTAGGAATTTATCAATGATGGGTATGTGATGCAGTCTGTGATATCCTACACATACAGTGGGGAAAACAAGTATTTAGTCAGCCACCAATTGTGCAAGTTCTCCCACTTAAAAAGATGAGAGAGGCCTGTAATTTTCATCATAGGTACACGTCAACTATGACAGACAAATTGAGAAAAGAAAATCCAGAAAATCACATTGTAGGATTTTTAATGAATTTATTTGCAAATTATGGTGGAAAATAAGTATTTGGTCACCCACAAACAAGCAAGATTTCTGGCTCTCACAGACCTGTAACTTCTTCTTTAAGAGGCTCCTCTGTCCTCCACTCGTTACCTGTATTAATGGCACCTGTTTGAACTTGTTTTCAGTATAAAAGACACCTGTCCACAACCTCAAACAGTCACACTCCAAACTCCACTATGGCCAAGACCAAAGAGCTGTCAAATGACACCAGAAACAAAATTGTAGACCTGCACCAGGCTGGGAAGACTGACTCTGCAATAGGTAAGCAGCTTGGTTTGAAGAAATCAACTGTGGGAGAAATTATTAGGAAATGGAAGACATACAAGACCACTGATAATCTCCCTCGATCTGGGGCTCCACGCAAGATCTCACCCCGTGGGGTCAAAATGATCACAAGAACGGTGAGCAAAATCCCAGAACCACACGGGGGGACCTAGTGAATGACCTGCAGAGAGCTGGGACCAAAGTAACAAAGCCTAACATCAGTAACACACTACGCCGCCAGGGACTCAAATCCTGCAGTGCTAGACGTGTCCCCCTGCTTAAGCCAGTACATGTCCAGGCCCGGTCTGAAGTTTGCTAGAGTGCATCCAGAAG
Source organism: Coregonus clupeaformis (assembly GCF_020615455.1). NCBI lineage: Eukaryota > Metazoa > Chordata > Actinopteri > Salmoniformes > Salmonidae > Coregonus > Coregonus clupeaformis. The sequence continues at coordinate 31,306 of NW_025536630.1, forward strand.
AGGATTGGGAGAATGTCATATGGTCAGATGAAACCAAAATATAACTTTTTGGTAAAAACTCAACTCGATCGTGTTTGGAGGACAAAGAATGCTGAGTTGAATCCAAAGAACACCATACCTACTGTGAAGCATGGGAGTGAAAACATCATACTTTGGGGCTGTTTTTCTGCAAAGGGACCAGGACGACTGATCCGTAAAGGAAAGAATGAATGGGGCCATGTATCGTGAGATTTTGAGTGAAAACCTCCTTCCATCAGCAAGGGCATTGAAGATGAAACGTGGCTGGGTCTTTCAGCATGACAATGATCCCAAACACACCACCCGGCAACGAAGGAGTGGCTTCGTGAAGAAGCATTTCAAGGTCCTGGAGTCTCCAGATCTCAACCCCATAGAAAATCTTTGGAGGGAGTTGAAAGTCTGTGTTGCCCAGCGACAGCCCCAAAACATCACTGCTCTAGAGGAGATCCATGGAGGAATGGGCCAAAATACCAGCAGCAGTGTGTGAAAACCTTGTGAAGACTTACAGAAAACGTTTGACCTGTGTCATTGCCAACAAAGGGTATATAACAAAGTATTGAGAAACTTTTGTTATTGACCAAATACTTATTTTCCACCATAATTTGCAAATAAATTCATAAAAAATCCTACAATGTGATTTTCTGGATTTTTTTTCCTCATTTTGTCTGTCATAGTTGACGTGTACCTATGATGAAAATTACAGGCCTCTCTCATCTTTTTAAGTGGGAGAACTTGCACAATTGGTGTCTGACTAAATACTTTTTTTCCCCACTGTAAGTGACATTTGGTGGCAGAAGTGGAACTGGTGGGCAGAGGTTAACCCTTAAAATTCCAACAAGGGTCAATTGTCATAATTTCTAAACTCTTTTATTTTATCCTTCTGAAATTTCAGGACTTTGTCAAGCAACTAGTTACTTATTAGATTTCTGTGTTAGTATGTAAGAATGACAAATTATCTCTCTGTATACCAGTGGTGCGTGGCTAAGCTGAAAATGTGAACTAAAAAGTTAAACCTTGAAAAAATACATATTTACAATAGCTTCCAGTCAGTGTCTCTATACCAAGTCCAGAGTCTCATCTTTCAGATGCAATTGGAATGGAGTTGATAGCCCATAGCATTCCAAAGGTAGAGCTAAAAATCTGATGGCACCGGTGCTCAAATCGCCTATATCGCCCATATCAGTGGCCATCTTAAGTCGTACCGGTATGTCAGATTAGCTCAATCGGCAATTTCTCAGCCTCTGAGTATTACAGAACATTTTGAATGAATAACAGACAAATGTTCATAACAAGTGGCAATGGATGATATATATCAAATGTAAGCACACACAATCTACATGTTAACGTTTTTCAATGTAAATTGTAAAGTATTTTGTCTTTTTTTGTTATATGTCGGACCCCCAGTAAGACTAGCTGTCACCATGGGAATCCTAATAAATCAAATCAAATCAAATTAAAATCTCTGTCCAAAACATAAAAAAATACCAAAACTTTTATTTTGAAAAGATGGGTAAAAATTTATAAATATACAGTTCCAGTCAAAAGTTTGGACACACCTACTCATTCAAGGGTTTATTCTTCATTTTGACTATCTTCTACATTGTAGAATATTAGTGAAGACATATATGGAATTATGTGGTAACCAAAAAAGTGATAAACAAATTCTTCAAATAGCCACCCTTTGCCTTGATGACAGCTTTGCACACTCTTGGCATTCTCTTAACCAGCTTCATGAGGTAGTCACCTGGAATGCATTTCAATTAACAGGTGTGCCTTCTTAATGCGTTTGAGCCAATCAGTTGTGTTGTGACAAGGTAGTGGGGGAATGGAACACCCAGATTTACCTCTGCTGCAGAGGATAAGTTCATTAGAGTTACCAGCCTCAGAAATTGTAGCCAAAATAAATGCTTCACAGAGTTCAAGTAACAGACACATCTCAACATCAACTGTTCAGAGGAGACTGTGTGAATCATGCCTTCATGGTCGAATTGCTGCAAAGAAACCACTACTAAAGGACACCAATAATAAGAAGAGACTTGCTTGGGCCAAGAAACACGAGCAATGGATATTAGACTGGTGGAAATGTGTCCTTTGGTCTGGAGTCCAAATTTGAGATTTTTGGTTCCAACCGCCTTGTCTTTGTGAGACGCGGTGTGGGTGAACGGATGATCGCTGCATGTGTATTTCCCACCGTAAATCATGGAGGAGGAGGTGTTATGGTGTGGGGGTGCTTTGCTGGTGACACTATCAGTGATTTATTTAGAATTCAAGGCACACTTAACCAGCATGGCTACCATAGCATTCTGCAGTGATACGCCATCCCATCTGGTTTGGGTTTAGTGGGACTTTCATTTGTTTTTCAACAGGACAATGACCCAACACACCTCCAGGCTGTGTAAGGGCTATTTTACCAAGAAGGAGAGTAATGGAATGCTGCATCAGATGACTTGGCCTCCACAATCACCTGACCTCAACCCAATTGAGATGGTTTGGGATGAGTCGGACCGCAGAGTGAAGGAAAAGCAGCCAACAAGTGCTCAACATATATGGGAACTCCTTCAAGACTGTTGGAAAAGCATTCCAGGTGAAGCTGGTTGAGAGAATGCCAAGAGTGTGCAAAGCTGTCATCAAGGCAAAGGGTAGCTATTTGAAGAATCTCAAATATAAAATATATTTGTATTTGTTTAACACTTTTTTGGTTACTACATGATTCCATATGTGTTATTTCATAGTTTTGATGTCTTCACTATTATTCTACAATGTAGAAAATAGTAAAATTAAAGAAAAACCCTTGTATGAGTAGGTGTGTCCAAACTTTTGACTGGTAGTGTATGCTTATTTTAGATAATTGAAACAATTTTCTTGTGTTGCAAATAGTTAGTAAAATAAAAAGATGAGCATAGTGCACTCAACTGTGTCTAGGGTAGAGAGTCAGAGTCCTCACCAAATCAGAGTCCTCACCTGTCTGATTACTAATCTACAGATAAGTCATTCTATTGATTAGGGAATATCAGAGTCCTCACCTGTCTGATTACTAATCTACAGATAAGTCATTCTATTGATTAGGGTATATCAGAGTCCTCACCTGTCTGATTACTAATCTACAGATAAGTCATTCTATTGATTAGGGTATATCAGAGTCCTCACCTGTCTGATTACTAATCTACAGATAAGTCATTCTATTGATTAGGGTATATCAGAGTCCTCACCTGTCTGATTACTAATCTACAGATAAGTCATTCTATTGATTAGGGAATATCAGAGTCCTCACCGTCTGATTACTAATCTACAGATAAGTCATTCTATTGATTAGGTATATCAGAGTCCTCACCTGTCTGATTACTAATCTACAGATAAGTCATTCTATTGATTAGGGTATATCAGAGTCCTCACCTGTCTGATTACTAATCTACAGATAAGTCATTCTATTGATTAGGTATATCAGAGTCCTCACCTGTCTGATTACTAATCTACAGATAAGTCATTCTATTGATTAGGGTATATCAGAGTCCTCACCTGTCTGATTACTAATCTACAGATAAGTCATTCTATTGATTAGGAATATCAGAGTCCTCACCTGTCTGATTACTAATCTACAGATAAGTCATTCTATTGACTAGGGAATATCAGAGTCCTCACCTGTCTGATTACTAATCTACAGATAAGTCATTCTATTGATTAGGGAATATCAGAGTCCTCACCTGTCTGATTATAATCTACAGATAAGTCATTCTATTGATTAGGGTATATCAGAGTCCTCACCTGTCTGATTACTAATCTACAGATAAGTCATTCTATTGATTAGGGTATATCAGAGTCCTCACCTGTCTGATTACTAATCTACAGATAAGTCATTCTATTGATTAAGGAATATCAGAGTCCTCACCTGTCTGATTACTAATCTACAGATAAGTCATTCTATTGACTAGGGAATATCAGAGTCCTCACCTGTCTGATTACTAATCTACAGATAAGTCATTCTATTGATTAGGGAATATCAGAGTCCTCACCTGTCTGATTACTAATCTACAGATAAGTCATTCTATTGATTAGGGTATATCAGAGTCCTCACCTGTCTGATTACTAATCTACAGATAAGTCATTCTATTGATTAGGGTATATCAGAGTCCTCACCTGTCTGATTACTAATCTACAGATAAGTCATTCTATTGATTAGGGTATATCAGAGTCCTCACCTGTCTGATTACTAATCTACAGATAAGTCATTCTATTGATTAGGGTATATCAGAGTCCTCACCTGTCTGATTACTAATCTACAGATAAGTCATTCTATTGATTAGGGAATATCAGAGTCCTCACCTGTCTGATTACTAATCTACAGATAAGTCATTCTATTGACTAGGGAATATCAGAGTCCTCACCTGTCTGATTACTAATCTACAGATAAGTCATTCTATTGATTAGGGAATATCAGAGTCCTCACCTGTCTGATTACTAATCTACAGATAAGTCATTCTATTGATTAGGGAATATCAGAGTCCTCACCTGTCTGATTACTAATCTTGCCGCTGTCACATGGTACACAGTCAAAGCAGCACAGAGGCTCCCCACGACGGACAGCCTTCCTGGATCCTGGAGCACAGCTGGCGCTGCACACGGAGACCACCACCTGAACACAACAAAGAACAATATTTTCCTGCTACCTCAATACTCATAGTCCCTCCTATAGTTCAGTTGGTAGAGTATGGCGCTTGCAACGCCAGGGTTGTGGGTTCGATTCCCACAGGGGGGCAGTATGAAAAATGTATGCACTCACTAACTGTAAGTCGCTCTGGATAAGAGCGTCTGCTAAATGACTAAAATGTAAAATGTAATATTATACCAGCCACTAGAGGGCACTCAATATGAGATAATTTGAGAAATCTCCCTGACAGTGCATGGTCAGAGAATAACAAAGGAGAATCGAGCATTGGAACGCATAAACTGGGTTACCTGCAATACAAGCTTTGGAGAAACAAAAATATTTCAGGACAAATAAACCTGTTTAAAAAAAACTATAATAATGAGTTTACATTCACCATGCAGAGGCACTTACATAAAGGTCTCTCTACAGAACGTCAACAGTTGGCATCTGATGTGGTTAAATACACAGTGTGAGCAGCTTGCCTTGCTCTGATGCCTCGCCCACACTATCTTCTCTTCCTGGATTGCCAGCTCCTTCCCAGAATCCTTTGCGCCATCGTACAGCCCCACTGTGACAAAGCGGGGACCTCCGTTTGGCTCCCTCTGCCAGTTGATGAGGTCATAGGACGGGATGGCGTCCCCTTTCTGGTCAAAGTTAATATTTTCTCCTGATACAGTGAAGGACACGTCCTGGAGATATTGCTGGAGCTATGATAAGAGGAAAATAATTGTCTCATTCTTTAACAAATTACATTTGTTGACACACCTAAATCTTTTCAACATTCATCTGTTTAGTTATTTGAATAATTATATGCTTTTTCCCCCCACTTTAATTAATTGACACATACCTGCCAGGGGTGTACGTTGTTGCTGTGAGCGCAGGTGTGGTTGTTGAAGGGTCCTGCCCTTGGCTGGCAGTGGAGGAGGTTGTTCAGGGAGTGGGCGATGGCGTACACAGCCTTGTACACGTTATAGGCCACTCTGGGGCTGGACGTGTTCATGTAGGCTGAGTGTTGCTTCAGGAGAGTCTCCTGCCCTGAGCAGGGGGGCAGCAGGGGGCTGGAGGGGGACAGAGAGGGAGAGGGAGAGCAGCCGTACAGAGCCTCCCACAGCTGCTGCACCAGGGGGTTAGAGGGGTACCTCCCGGGGTTCACCGTCTGCAGGTAGTCCCTGAGCCCTGGGACTTTCCCTGAGCGGATGGCGAAGCCAATAGTCCCATCCAGGAATGGATAAGTCTCTGCCAGCACATTGGCAGTGACCCAGGCCTCGCTGGCCACCCACTGGGTACCAGTGATGTTCTGCTTGACAAACTCCTTGAGGAAAGGGTATAACTCTCCCTCCCCAGAGAAGACTATCACCACACGCGCTGTGGAGCGCCTCATCACCTCCAGGATCTGCAGGACCCTCTCTCTGCTGTAGTCTTTAGGGATCATCTCATCATAGGCCAGACACACATCTGTGTTCTGGATCTCCCTCTTCAGGCCCTGCAGGGCGAAGTGGCCGTAGTCGTGATCCTCCCGGACCACACCGATCCACTTCCAGCCGAAACGCTGGAGGAGCCTGGCGATGGCCTTCACCTGGTAGTCGTCATTTGGAACCACTCTGAAAAACGTTGGGTATTCTTTCCTGTTGCTCAGGCATGAGCAGGTGGAGAAATAGCTGATCTGAAAGAAAATATAACACCTATTTTAAGCAAATGTTAGTTACACTTTATTTCAAGGTGTGCATGTAAACCACTTATATACCATTATTACAAAATGTAAAATACATGAATATATACAGTGCCAGTCAAAGGTTTGGACACACCTACTCATTCCAGGGTTTTTCTTTATTTGTACTATTTTCTACATTGTAGAATAAAAGTGAAGACATCAAAACTATGAAATAACACATATGGGATCATGTAGTTACCAAGTGTTAAACAAATCCAAATATATTTTATATTTTTCAAAGTAGCCACTCTTTGCCTTGATGACAGCTTTGCACACTCTTCACATTCTCTCAACCAGCTTCACCTGGAATGCTTTTCCAACAATCTTGAAGGAGTTCCCACATATGCTGAGCACTTGTTGGCTGCTTTTCCTTCACTCTGCGGTCCGACTCATCCCAAACCATCTCAATTGGGTTGAGGTCGGAGGATTGTGGAGGCCAGGTCATCTGATGCAGCACTCCATCACTCTCCTTCTTGGTAAAATAGCCCTTACACAGCCTGGAGGTGTGTTGGGTCATTTTCCTGTTGAAAAACAAATGAAAGTCCCACTAAACCCAAACCAGATGGGATGGCGTATTGCTGCAGAATGCTATGGTAGCCATGCTGGTTAAGTGTGCCTTGAATTCTAAATAAATCACAGACAGTGTCACCAGCAAAGCACCCCCACACCATAACACCTCCATGCTTTACGGTGGGAAATACACTTGCGGAGATCATCCATTCACCCTCACATTCACTCTCACAAGACACGGCGGTTGGAACCAAAAATCTCAAATTTGGACTCCAGACCAAAGGACACATTTCCACCAGTCTAATGTCCATTGCTCATGTTTCTTGGCCCAAGCAAGTCTCTTCTTCGTATTGGTGTCCTTTAGTAGTGGTTTCTTTGCAGCAATTGGACCATGAAGGCCTGATTCACACAGTCTCCTCTGAACAGTTGATGTTGAGATGTCTCTGTTACTTAAATTCGGTGAAGCATTTATTTGGGCTGCAATTTCTGAGGCTGGTAACTCTAATGAACCTATCCTCTGCAGCAGAGGTAACTCTGGGTCTTCCATTCCTGTGGCGGTCCTCATGAGAGCCAGTTTCATCATAGCGCTTGATGGTATTTGCGTGCACTTGAAGAAACTTTGAAAGTGTTTGAAATGTTCCTGATTGACTGACCTTCATGTCTTAAAGTAATGACGGACTGTTGTTTCTCTTTGCTTATTTGAGCTGTTCTTGCCATAATATGGACTTGGTATTTTACCAAATAGGTCTATCTTCTGTATACCCCACCTACCTTGTCACAACACAACTGATTGGCTGAAATGCATTAAGAAGGAAAGAAATTCCACAAATTAACTTTTAAGAAGGCACACCTGTTAATTGAAATGCATTCCAGGTGACTACCTCATGAAGCTGGTTGAGAGAATGCCAAGAGTGTGCAAAGCTGTCATCAAGGCAAAGGGTGGCTATTTGTGGTCCTCTGTAGCTCAGCTGGTAGAGCACAGCGCTTGTAACGCCAAGGTAGTGGGTTCGATCCCCGGGACCACCCATACACAAAAAAAATAATAATGTATGCACGCATGACTGTAAGTCGCTTTGGATAAAAGCGTCTGCTAAATGGCATATTATTATTTGAAGAATCTCAAATATGAAATATATTTTGATTTATTTAACACTTTTTTGGTTGCTAAATGATTCCATATGTGTTATTTCATAGTTTTGATGGCTTCACTATTATACTACAGTGTAAAAATAAAGAAAAACCCTTGAATGAGTAGGTGTGTCCAAACTTTTGACTGGTAGTATATACAAATAATGTATTATTTATGAGAGGGCTAATCATATTTACAGTAGTCATAAACAAAAGACAACATATTTAGTTGCTGAATTCAGTATTTAACAAACTATGTAATTATAGTTACAAGTTGTTGCACTTTTAAATATGTGTTCAGAGTCACAGACACACCTCCCTTTTGAATAGTAGATTAGCTATTTACACTTAAATAATTCTTCAGTTTTGAATTAGAAAACGGATCCACAGCTTCTGAATTTTATTCTAGTTCCCCTTATTTCAGCAGTGGATCTTAACTTAAAAACAATAAATCCCTTTTCATCTGCTCCAGTGGTGTAGTGGCATTTTCTGAGGTACCGGAGCCCACATCTAAAGAAATGAAGTCATCATTTCTCAATCAAAGTTTGTACCGACAGATGTAGCCTATTGAATATTATTTTTTGAATATGCATAAAATGCATCCTCCAAATGCAATGTCTGTTCACACCCACACATTTTGTCTCAATAAATTGTTCTGTTTTTAATACCATCAAACACCAAATTAGACATGCCTAATTTTAAAATAGGCCATCTGTCAATCGTAAATAATGATTATTCTCGTTTTCCCGGTGAAACGTCCAAAATGCATCTCCAGCCAATCATTTGAGCTTAATCAGTTTCATGGGAATATGCATTTAGATCTTCTTGAATGATGTAGGCCTAACTATGGTTTCTTGAGCGAATGAGAGCAGATGGTGGTAACAAATAGCATAGGCTTATTGTACCTGGATTTTGTTTCAATCAAAGCACATATTTTGCCACTCAATGTTGAGTTTTGGCCGCATGAGAAAGAAAAATGTGACCACTCAGCTTATCATCCTAAAATCTCATAAGAAATGAAGTCGTGTTTTTTGAGCTAACAGTCATGTTATACTACGCTATTCAGTTCTGTTATATAGAATACTAATAGAACATTACTTGAATTTTCAGACGTCGATTCAGATTTGATCTAACTGTAGTAAACAGGCACCACTGTGAGAAGTGGCAGAGCAATGCTCCGGTGCATTCTGGCAGCACTACAACCCTGATCTGCACCCTGCAAAAACATCTCCTCAAAACATTGTCACTCACCATGGGGATTCTGAAGGGCTGCAGAGTTCTGGACAAAACGATGGACTGTGAGGAGCCAGACTCCCCTACCATGGCTATTAACGGGCTGGCACCGGAACACATAGGGCTCTGTTCTTCACCCTGTCCGTTCAGCACCGCCAGGACTGCTCTCAGAGCCGTGACTGGCGTGGCACACGAGTCAAAGATCTTATAGCCCAGCGTGTGGTTGGGCAGCAGCTGCTCATTCTGGTTGATCTCCTCCACTGCCAGCCTCATGGTCTGAGCCCAGCGGAACGCCCTCGGGTCAAACCTGAATACACACAGAGAGAGAGAGAGAGAGAGAGAGAGAGAGAGAGAGAGAGAGAGAGAGAGAGAGAGAGAGAGAGAGAGAGAGAGAGAGAGAGAGAGAGAGAGAGAGAGAGAGAGAGAGAGAGAGAGAGAGAGAGAGAGAGAGAGAGAGAGAGAGAGAGAGAGAGAGAGAGAGAGAGAGAGAGAGAGAGAGAGAGAGAGAGAGCAAGAGAATGTATCCCCGTTCCACTTCCACTGGTGGTCAGCCTGGTCTGAACAATACAACTAGACAGAGAAATATGATCTCAATGAATGTGGCAACAATCCCAGCACAGGACACGGTGTTAAGGGATTAGGAGGAAAACACAGAAAAGGAGAGAAGAGGAAAATCCATTAGACTAGAGTTCACAGTAGGGGTCAAAGGCCCCCAATGGGACGTGACAATCAGAACCTATACACCACATACTCTTGTTTTGTACAGTAGGACTTGAGCCACACATCCATGCCCCCTGTGACTCGGCTCACCCTTCACACTGTGCTGCCAGGGGCTGGTGGGTGTAGTCCGTCCCAGGCAGCTCCACCCGGTAGTGAAGGGGAAAGATCCCCCCCATCATGAAGTCACCCTGGGCTGAGAACCCAGGCAGCTCAAAGGCCCCCTGCGGGGAGCAGGCAGGCTGGGTAGAGGTGGCTTCTGTCAGAGGGGAAATTGAGACGGGGCAGTACAGGGACCACCACAGAAGAAGAGACATCCTCAGACTGGTCCGATAGATGCAGAGAGATCCTCCTGTTCATAGACAAGCTGATATCCTCCCACACAGACTGGTCCAGTATAGACGGACTGTTCAGGTTGTTCAGTTTTATACTCCTTGGTCTCGTCATCATTTCATCTGGTTTAATTTGGTATCTCCCTGGATTTCACGTGATCCTCACCCCTCCCTCCCAAACACTCACAGTGGCTTGGAGAAGCACACTGGGACTTTTATGGTAGACAATATGTGTGATAGGTAATAAGAATCCCACTCAATATAACACACTTCACATTGTGTTTTAAGTGATTGTAATTTGTTTCATGATATTTTAGTAGGATGCCTATACAAAGGTATTTTGAATCCCTTTCCTGCATTCGAATGACCAAATCGCCCTTTAGTGGCCTCATGGGTGGAATGTTAGTAATATTCTTCCTAATTTCCTAATTAATAAACATTATATATTTTAAAATAATAATCTGGTGTTTCCATGTCGAGCGGTTTTGTTATATTTCAGTCTTCTGTGATGTACAGTACCAGTCAAAAGTTTAGACACACCTACTCATTCCAGGGTTTTTCTTTATTTTTACTATTTTCTACATTGTAGAATAATAGTGAAGACATCAAAACTATGAAATAACACATATGGAATCATGTAGTGACCAAAAAAGTGTTAAACAAATCAAAACATATTTTAGATTTTTGATTCTTTAAAGTAGCCACTCTTTGCCTTGATGACAGCTTTGCACACTCTTTGCATTCTCTCAACCAGCTTCACCTGGAATGCTTTTCCAACAGTCTTGAAGGAGTTCCCACATATGCTGAGCACTTGTTGGCTGCTTTACCTTCACTCTGCGGTCCAACTCATCCCAAACCATCTCAATTGGGTTGAGGTCGGGTGATTGTGGAGGCCAGGTCATCTGATGCAGCACTCCATCACGCTCCTTATTGGTCAAATAGCCCTTACACAGCCTGGAGGTGTGTTGGGTCATTGTCTTGTTGAAAAACAAATGATAGTCCCACTAAGCGCAAACCAGATGGGATGGCGTATCGCTGCAGAATGCTGTGGTAGCCATTCTGGTTAAGTGTGCCTTCAATTCTAAATTAACCACCAACAGTGTCACCAGCAAAGCACCATCACACCTCCTCCTCCATGCTTCGTGGTGGGAACCACACATGCAGAGATCATCCACTCACCTACTCTGTGTCTCACAAAGACACGGCGGTTGGAACCAAAACTCTCAAATTTGGACTCATCAGACCAAAGGACAGATTTCCACCGGTCTAATGTCCATTGCTCTTGTTTCTTAGCCCAAGCAAGTCTCTTCTTTGTATTGGTGTCCTTTAGTAGTGGTTTCTTTGCAGCAATTCGATCATGAAGGCCTGATTTACGCAGTCTCCTCTGAACAGTTGATGTTTAGATGTGTCTGTTACATGAACTCTGTGAAGCATTTATTTGGGCTACATTCTCTGAGGCTGGTAACTCTAATTAACTTATCCTCTGCAGCAGAGGTAACTCTGGGTATTCCTTTCTTGTGGCGGTCGTCATGAGAGCCAGTTTCATCATAGCGCTTGATGGTTTTTGCGACTGCACTTGAAGAAACTTTAAAAGTTCTTGACATTTTCCAGATTGACTGACCTTCATGTCTTAAAGTAATTATGGACTGTCGTTTCTCTTTGCTTATTTGAGCTGTTCTTGAAAAAATACGGACTTGGTCTTTCACCAAATAGGGCTATCTTCTGTATACAAACCCTACCTTGTCACAACACAACTGATTGGCTGAAATGCATTAAGAAGGAAAGAAATTCCACAAATTAACTTTTAAGAAGGCACACCTGTTAATTGAAATGCATTCCAGGTGACTACCTCATGAAGCTGGTTGAGAGAATGCCAAGAGTGTGCAAAGCTGTCATCAAGGCAAAGGGTGGCTACTTTGAAGAATCTCAAAAAAAAATTGGTTACTACATGATTCCATATGTGTTATTTCATAGTTTTGATGTCTTCACTATTATTCTACAATGTAGAAAATAGTAAAAATAAAGAAAAACCCTTGAATGAGTAAAAGTGTCCAAACTTTTGACTGGTACTGTATATAAATAAAGTGTGATATTGGGATGCAAACTCAAAATGTAATACATTTCAACTCTATATCTGACATGGTACAGATGTCTTCTTTTTTTAAATGACCATAACCATGTGTGTAAGGTGTATATTTTTGTTTCAAAGTAGATTTGATTAAGACTACCAATACACATTTGTAATCATGGCTGTATTCATGTCCTCTTATCTTTCATTGATGGACTGATAGAAATTGTGGTGACATCACACACAGACGATTCGACACAGCTTTGTTCTAATGCAGTGCATATGCTGACACCTACTGTTGAGCAGGAAATCTGGTACGTAAATGTCTGAAATCCACTTTGATTATGGGGTGAATGATCCCTTTAAAGCTAGATTCCTTTGTTGCTACATCTATTTTTGGAATTAAATTAATGATATATACCCATTGATTCTAGAAGAACATAACTTATAAATGCCTCATGAGCTTATTTCAACTGTCGTACACCATCAGAACCCAAAATATAAACACGTTTTACTTCAATGTTTGTAAATAATGTGCATGTAAACAAACACTGTATAGCCTCACAACATGGTTAAAACTATCATGTTAATATCATGGATGGTCAGTCCTTGCATACATAGCTCTGTCTATGAATTTGAGAGTGGTTACATTTGACCAACACAGAGGTGGGGTAGGGGCTTTGTTATTGTTACAACTACGGATTCTATCTTTAAGATCCACTCATTAGAGAACGCACTGCAAAAAAAAAAAAAAAAAAGTAGGACTTTGTATGCAGTGATGTCATCACAACCAGGTTTCCGGGGCCTATATAGGGAGCAAGCCTCCTACCCCACAGCCACACAAGTGGACTGGAAGCCCTGACTGATCTCACATCATACATCCACTCTCTGCCTGCCATGGCACACCTCTCTGCAAGACTCCTGCTGCTGGGGCTTCTCCTGTGGACCAGCAGGGTTCGCTCTGCCACAGCCCAGGAAGGGTGCACTTTCCTGGGGGAAGAGGAGATGAGCAGCTTCTATCAGGAGGGAGATGTGGTTCTTGGGGGCTTGTTCCCTCTCCACTATAGTCCTGTGTCCTCTGTGACATCATTTCAGTGGGAACCGCAACAGACTACATATGAATAGTAAGTGATGAGAAATGAAGAATGTTTTCTGTCTGTCTGTCTCTTTCTCTCTCCACGTGCATTGATTCTAAGCCACTTGCTATCCTCTTCCCTGCAGTTTCAGTTCCAGGGCCCTGCGCTGGATGCAGACCATGATGTTTGCAGTGAGAGAGATCAACCAACGAAAGGACCTGCTCCCACACCTGACACTGGGGTTCCACATCCGGGACAGCTGTGACCACGTGCCTGTGTCCCTGAGAGGCTCTCTGCTGCTGGTCAACGGGCAGCCAGACAAGGGAGCAGGCTCCAGGGGTGCAGGTCAGGGTCCAGGCTCGGACTGTGCTGCTGTACGCAGGGCCGAGTCTCCTGTTATCATAGGAGACGCCGCCTCTGGGGTGTCTATGGCTGTGCTCAGAACTCTGGGCTCCTTTCACATACCCCTGGTGAGACTACCCGTGGCCTACCTAGGGTTACGTACATTGTGCTTTTATCATTGTGTAATCATCTTCTTATAGTTGATAAATGGCTTTTGATGGAGGTAGGGCCTTGGTAAAAGTAAGACTCATAATAGTAGCCGAAATGGAAATACCCTTAAAATATAGACGGCTTGACGCTACTACATTTACATTTCAAGATTCTTACTGCAAATACTGTTACTTTGACAGGAGGCATACTATTTCATAACTTAAGACTACATTCGAAATTCTATACATTTTGTCATGGAATTGCTTTCCTTGACTGCTATATGAAAATGAAGGGCTATATGCAATGCTTGAGTACATCTTACGGAGTGGACCTTTAACCTGCTGTTCTCTCTGCTTTGGACTGGCTTGTAGATCATAATATACAGATAAGGGATCTTAATTTGATCACTCTTTTTGTTGCTGAGAATTGTCCTGCAGCGTAGGAAGTACAGATAAGCTTTGTGATTTACATAAATTCACTGAAAACCCACGTTAACACACGGTTATATTAACAGTGTTGCACTTTTCATGTGGGCTAATTTGGGACATCTAATAGCCTGACTGCAGATCAAGCAACATTATGGACTAAACGTTGAAATCCTGTTGCTGCAGGATTCTTTTGCTGTGACAATACTGGTCAAATTAAGATCCCACATCTGTACTGTATTTTTACTTTGGCAGGAGACATGTTATTTCATATCTTCAAAAGTTTTTTTTTTTTTTTTTTATCATGACATTGAGTACAGATATATCGTAAATATTAAAAGCTCTATGCAATGCTTGAGGACATCTTGCAGAGTGAACTTTGAACCTGCTGTTCCCTCTTCTTTCAGGTGAGCTACTTTGCGTCCTGCAGCTGTCTGAGTGACCAGAAGCAGTTCCCTACGTTCATGCGCACCATGCCCAGTGATGCCTTTCAGATACGCGCCCTAGCTCGCCTGGTACGCTACTTCCACTGGACCTGGGTGGGCGTCATCGGCGTGGAGTCTGACTATGCCCGCTTTGCCATCCAGTTGTTTCTACAGGAGTCCGTCCAGTATGGTGTGTGTGCTGCCTACGTCCACTTCTACCCAGTGGTCCTTACCCAGAAGGCTGTGGGGCAGCTGGTGGACACTATCCAGGTGAGTAAAGAAATAAAACTTAGGAGGTCTTAAAAGTACATGATTATACATTTTTGTTATTATTGTCATTGTTACCCAGGGCTCATCCTCCCGAGTCCTCCTGAATTTCTCTGGTGAGTCGGAGCTTCGGAGTATCCTCAGGGAGTGTCTGCAGCGGAATGTCACAGGGCTGCAGCTGATTGCCAGCGAGGCCTGGGCCACCTCCAAGTCCCTGTGGGGAGAGTTCGGAGATCTCCTGACGGGAACGCTGGGATTTGGGATACGGAAGGCTGATGTTATTCCCGGGCTCAAAGACTTTCTGACCAGACTGGGACCGTCCCACGGACGTCAGTCGGCTTTCCTGGCAGAGTTCTGGGAAGAGACGTTCAACTGTAGAGTGAACGGATCCTTAAACACCCACTCTCACTCTGCCAGTTACCTGGACAGAGAGCCCTGTAGCGGAAGAGAGGTCCTGGGGGATGTGTACACACCCTATGCTGATGTGAGCCAGCTCAGAGTGTCCTATAACGTGTACAAGGCTGTGTATCTCATCGCCCACGCCCTGCAACATATGACCAACTGTGTGGCTGGCCAGGGGCCTTTTATCAATGGCACCTGTGGGGACCCAACGCATGTTAAACCGTGGCAAGTGAGTCTATAGCTGAAGATACTCTGCTCAGTGTTGCTGAATAGATATCAATGCCTGTTTCTCATTCACACGCATGCAGATACACAAAACACACACCAGTAGGTGGAGTAGAGTGTATCGTTTCTTGTCTCACCCTCTCCACTCCTCTCTCCCCAGCTACTACATTACATGAAGCAGGCGAAGTTTTCCACACTCGGGGAGGAGGTCAGCTTTGACCACAACGGTGACCCCATCGCTTCCTATGACCTCATGAACTGGCAGAGGGGGCATGATGGCTCCCTGCGATTAGTCAAAGTGGGGTTCTATGACGCCTCATTGGCCGATGGCCTAGAACTGGTCATAAATGACTCAGCGATTCAGTGGCCTGTGGGAAAGCAGGTGTGGCCTATATCACAGTCTAGGTGCTTGGTTCTACGTTTACTTCTCAGTCTGTTCTTTGTTGTCTTCTTAACGTCACTGGAGAATATCAAGTTGGCATTTTATAAACTACATTTGGCTAGTTTGAAAAGCGTTCTGAAACACTTTCCCTGCACACCCCTTATTACATGCAATCAGTATATCTGAGTGGTGCCACTGCCTCTGCCCCCCAGGCAACTCGCTCAGTGTGCAGTGACAGCTGTCCCCTAGGCACCCGTGTAGCCAGGAAGAAGGGGGAGCCTGTCTGCTGCTTCGACTGCATCCCCTGTGCTGAGGGGGAGGTCAGCAATCAAACTGGTGTGTTTTCCCTCATATCCCTCCTTTCTCACCAGTCATTGGTCAGAATTAAAGAACAGTGTTGCTATTCCCTATTTTCTCTCTCCTCTCTGTCAGATTCTTTAAACTGCATACGCTGCTCTGACGTCACATGGCCAGACGAGGCTAGAGACCGCTGTGTTCCAAAGACCATAGAGTTCCTGTCCTATCAGGAGTCCATGGGTATCGTCCTGAGTGTGGTATCCATTCTTGGGGCCGGTGCCTCACTCACTGTCTTGGCGGTGTTCGTTGCCAACAGACACACTCCCATCGTCCGCGGCAACAACATGGAGCTGAGCTTCCTTCTCCTCCTCTTCCTTTCCGTCTGCTTCCTGATTGGCTTGTTGTTCATCGGGGAGCCGTCTGATTGGCTGTGCCGGATCCGATACCCAGCGTTCGGGGTGAGCTTTGCCCTCTGCATCTCCTGCCTCCTGGCCAAGACCATGGTGGTCCTCATGGCCTTCAGGGCCACCCTGCCACGAAATGATGTCATGAAGTGGTTCGGCCCTGCCCAGCAGAGAGCCAGTGTTGTGTTGTGCACCGCCGTCCAGGTACAAATCTGATCTTGTTGCTTTTGTTTTCATTGACTTCTACCTCTAAGGCTACGTTAACACAGCCAGCCAGCCTTTTGACCAATCAGATCTGATCTTTTGCCAATAACTGGGCAAAAGATCAGATCTGGGCTGCCTGACTTAACGCAGTAAAAGACACTAAAATTAATCAGACTAATGAATCACTTGATCAATATTAACACTGATATGGTTCCCTCTGCCCAACAGGGATTGATCTGTCTCATCTGGCTGCTGACCAGACCTCCCTACACCAACCTCAACACAGGCCACCTCAGCTCTGTCATCATCATAGACTGTGCCATGGGGTCAGAAGTCGCCTTCTGGTGCGTTCTGGGATACATCGGCCTCTTGGGATGTCTGTGCTTCATCCTGGCATTTCTGGCCCGGAAACTGCCGGACAACTTCAACGAGGCCAAGTTCATCACCTTCAGCATGCTGATCTTCTTTGCTGTGTGGATCACCTTTATCCCTGTGTATGTGAGCACAGCAGGGAAGTACACTGTGGCCGTCCATATCTTTGCCATTCTAGCCTCTGCCTTTGGCCTCCTTGTCTGTATATTTGCCCCTAAGTGCTACATTGTGATGCTGAGACCAGAAAAAAACAGTAGGAAACACATGATGCTCAAAGGATAATAGATTTTGATGTGATGATTCCTGATCAGCATGTTTAATTTATTAGTAAAAAAGCCGTACAAGTTTATAATGCATTCATCACTGAGTTATGTGCAATATTGACCATGTATAATATGTTAAATATGTATCTTAGGTTAGGAAGAAGTTGCATAACATTATATGAAATTGAATAAATGTACACATGTGCTCTTTATTCTGAAATAAAACCAGACACACTTAATGAGATTTTATGATGTGTTATTTATTAGCATTTGACTTAACTGCAGACATCTTGGTAAAACAAGTATATATTGGAATAAAACAAGCAGTACATAGAAGGCTGATTATGAGTCATTAATGGTAATGTGATAAATCACCTTCCATAGAAATGCGATAAAACACCTTCCATAGAAATGTGATAAAACACCTTCCATAGATTTGCTTGGCAGTAGCAGCACTCAGCGATCCGAGAAGAAATGTCTTTACACTGCTAGCTACATGAAAGCAAAGATAATAATAATAAAAAAAGATAATCAAGGCATACATACTTTTGATTTTAATAACCATAGCTAAGTACATCACTGGCGTTTGTTAGAATTCTTCCCCATGACATGTTTTTTGGTGTTTTCCTCTGGTTTTATAAAAAATATGTAACATTTTGGAGCAAAAATACAAATCAACAACCCAAAGGCAGAAGACAAAATAGCAAATATCTCCACAGCTACGGTGAACTTCCCAGGAGAGCTGACCTAAACTGGGATAAAGGTGATCCAGACTGCACATAATATGAGCATACTGAAGCTGATGAATTTGGCCTCATTGAAGTTATCAGACAGCTTTTGAGCCAGAAAAGCCAGAACCAAGCATATCCCTAAAAGAATACCTATATATCCCATCACTGCATAGAACGCAGCCTCTGAACCAGTATTACGTTCTAGAACGATCTTCCTATGACTATCTCTGAAGTCCCTGTATGGGACCCTGTGTGGTCCTCTGTAGCTCAATTGGTAGAGCATGGCGCTTGTAATGCCAGGGTAGTGGGTTCGATCCCCGGGACCACCCATACGTAAAAATGTATGCACACATGACTGTAAGTCGCTTTGGATAAAAGCTTCTGCTAAATGGCATATTATTACTATATTATTATTGATAAGGTGGTTTCAGGTTTAACCAGAGCACACGGATAAATATCTGACCCACCGTGCAGGAGCCATGGATTACAGGCAACATCCACACTGAGCTAAAGGGTAGAGCTGCCGCTTTCAAGGAGCGGGACTCTAACCCGGACGCTTATAAGAAATCCCGCTATGCCCTCTGACGAACCATCAAAAAGGCAAAGCGTCAATACAGGACTAAGATTTAATCGTACTACACCGGCTCCGACGCTCGTCGGATGTGGCAGGGCTTGCAAACTATTACAGACTACAAAAGGAAGCACAGCTGCCAGCTGCCCAGTCACACAAGCCTACCAGACGAGCTAAATAACTTCTATGCTTGCTTCGATGCAAGCAACACTGAAGCATACATGAGAGCATCAGATGTTCCGGATGACTGTGTGATCACGCGCTCCGTAGCCGATGTGAGTAAGACCTTTAAACAGGTCAACATTCACAAGGCCGCAGTGCCAGACGGATTAACAGGGCGTGTACTCCGAGCATGCGCTGACCAACTGGCAAGTGTTTTCACTGACATTTTCAAGCTGTCCCTGACTGATTCTGTAATACCAACATGTTTCAAGCAGACCACCATAGTCCCTGTGCCTAAGAACACTAAGGTATCCTGCCTAAATGACTACCAACCCGTAGCACTCACGTCTGTAGCCATGATGTGCTTTGAAAGGCTGGTCATGGCTCACATCAACACCATTATCCCAGAAACCCCAGACCCACTTCAATTTGCATACCGCCCCAACAGATCCACAGATGATGCAATCTCTATTGCACTCCACACTGCCCTTTCCCACCCGGACAAAAGGAACACCTACATGAGAATGCTATTCATTGACTACAGCTCAGCGTTCAACACCATAGTGCCCTCAATGCTCATCACTAATCTATGGACTCTGGGACTAAACACCTCCCTCTGCAACTGGATCCTGGACTTCCTGATGGGCCACCCCCATGTGGTAAGGGTAGGTAACAACACATCTGACACGCTGATCCTCAACACGGGGGCCCCTCAGGGGTGCGTGCTCAGTCCCCTCCTGTACTCTCTGTTCACCCATGACTACATGGCCAGGCACAATTCCAACACCATCATTATGTTTGCCGACGATACAACGGTGTTAGGCCTGATCACCGACAATGATGAGACAGCCTATAGGGAGGAGGTCAGAGACCTGGCCGTGCGGTGCCAGGATAACAACCTCCTCCCTCAACATGATCAAGACAAAGGAGATGAGGACCGAGCACGCCCCCATTCTCATCGACAGGGCTGTATTGGAGCAGGTTGAGAGCTTCAAGTTCCTTGGTGTCCACATCACCAACAAACTATCATGGTCCAAACACACCAAGACAGTCGTGAAGAGGGCACGACAAAGCCTATTCCCCCTCAGGAGACTGAAAAGATTTGACATGGGTCCCCAGATCCTCAAAAAGTTATACAGCTGCACCATCGAGAGCATCCTGACTGGTTGCATCACTGCCTGGTATGGCAGCTGCTTGGCCTCCGACCGCAAGGCACTACAGAGGGTAGTGCGTATGGCCCAGTACATCACTGGGGCCAAGCTTCCTGCCATCCAGGAACTCTATACCAGGCGGTGTCAGAGGAAGGCCCTCAAAATGGTCAAAGACTCCAGCCACCCTAGTCATAGACTGTTCTCTCTGCTACCGCACGGCAAGCGGTGCCAGAGTGCCAAGTTTAGGTCCAAAGGGCTTCTTAACAGCTTCTACCCCCAAGCCTTAAGACTCCTGAAATGCTAATCAAATGGCTACCCGGACTATTTGCATAGTTTTGTTTTTATTTCACCTTTACAACTGCGACCTGGCCAAGATAAAGCAAAGCAGTGCGATTTGATTTGTTGTAGCCCAGATATAACAATTGTATTGTCTAAAAACCTAGGCCTAATGAATAGTGGAGCTTTGTGTGCCCGGGGACTACAGAGCACATCCTGGAAGAACGCACTACAGATATGCCATTTCATAATCTGTTAATACATTTTTATTGCAAATATTTAGCCTATATCCCTAATATTTAGCTAATGAGTGGCCTAATATCTAGCTAATATTTAGCTTCTTACTTTGGCTACACATCACTAGCCTCTGTAGTGTATTGACAATATGATGGTGTTAAATGTTTTTAAATGGAACTGAAAGAATGTTGATTTTTGGTATCAAGAGGGAAGGTTTTAGCGTGACGCCACATATGACAGACAGGAAGTGGGTTGTAAGATACGGGGATTGGACAGTAGAGGGAGCCATTCAACTCTTGGAAGGCTATATAAAGGGGGGAAGAACGGCGGAGAGTTAGAACACAGTAAGATTTATTTGGGACTGTTTCTCCGGATCTACGTGGGTCTGTGAACTTATGCTGTAAACTCGTGGTTTTAATAAAGGCCTTTGAACACGATACAGCCTAAGCAGACTCCTTGATTGACGGTAACACCTACGAATAACCGACACTACACCTCTCTCTTCCAGCTGTTCCAGTGTGCAACAGGCTATAGGCTACACAAGCCTCTCCGAAATAAGCCTCTCCGAAACAGTCATCTTCTCGTGAAATCCCAGGAAAATCTATAGGCTACAAACGCTACAGGACATATTTATTCATTTATTATTTTGATAATTTTTTATACTAGACCTAATAGCCTATTAGGGGAAAGAAGCAGGCTTGCTCTTGCTAATTGCTGAATTTAAAACAGACCTACAGCAGCGTAGAAGATGCATGTCTGGGAAAGTTGAGGAGAGAATGTGCATTGGTGTGATCACTTTTGACCGGTTATATCATTGCTGCACTGATGCATTGCAAATAGTTGCACGGGACAAACAGTGATGAGCACAGTGACAAAGAAGACCCATAGGAATTGACAACCATTAGAAAAAATGGAAATCACTTGCGAACAACTTTAGCAACGAGGCAATGGCATGCTTGCCGTAAAAGATGTGCAGGCTATACGGCATTTGTTGTTGAATTGCTGCATTTAAATATGATTTATTATGTTGTAACGAAACAGGCATGGAGCAGGTCTCGAACCCTCAACCTTCTGGCCCGAAGTCCAGTTTGCCATCGACTGTGCCCCAAAAGCATGCTCACGTGGCAGAGTCGATATCCTCGCTTATAAACCGCTATAAGTTATAAATAAACCGTTGTAACCGGGTCGTTACAATATTATTTTTCATTAGGCCTACATGTACATTTAAGTATAATTTCCAGTTGTCACAATGACAATGAACACACCCTGAAAGCACTGAATGGTCTGAACCAGTACGTTAGAGACTTCATGAATGAAAAGGTCATTCTTGTGTTACCGCTTTATTAAATAGGCAGTGTGCAGTAGGGTGCGTTGGTCAGTTGATTGACAGGTGTAGGACTGTGGAAGCTTTCCTCTAGTGTGGCTGCTCACCAACGGTTTATATTTCCAGTGTAGCCTATAGCTTGTCATCATAGTTATCGTTATAGTTATTGGCTTGGCGGATGGCCCTGCCTTAATTAACTCTACCTCAACACAACTAACGTTATTATCACAACAGAACTAGCCTACTAGTAGGTCTAGCTAACTTGAATGAAATAAATATCAGATTACACTTATCATAATCAATTACTTACAAAGACATTCATTGAAAAATATATATATTGAAACAAATATATAAAAAACAATCACAATAAAACAGATTAAATGTCCTTGAATTAGATTAAAGCCTTAGTTGTTCAATATACAGTACCCATTGATTCTAGAAGACTATAACTTATAAAT